>NW_019396567.1:88568-252264 GCF_000591075.1 Eurytemora carolleeae | reverse complement strand
ACTGTCTTGGCTTACCACTTTACTGTCTTGGCTTACCACTTAACTGTCTTGGCTTACCACTTTATTGTCTTGGCTTACCACTTAACTGTCTTGGCTTACCACTTTATTGTCTTGGCTTACCACTTAACTGTCTTGGCTTACTACTTTACTGTCTTGGCTTACCACTTAACTGTCTTGGCTTACCACTTTATTGTCTTGGCTTACCACTTTACTGTCTTGTGGTGAAGAATTAATTCCTTTGCGCTCTTATATCGTATCCCGGTCATAATAATATTCAAAGCAAGAATTATAATTAGGTCTGGGCGCGTTATTAGTTTTTGTCTGTTTGTTAGAAGTTAGTAAGTTTGACGTAGCTTGTCTGTTTGTTAACAGTTAGTTAGTTTGACTTAGCTTGTCTGTTTGTTAACAGTTAGTTAGTTTGACGTAGCTTGTCTGTTTGTTAACAGTTAGATAGTTTGACGTAGCTTGTTTTTTTGTTAACAGTTAGTTAGTTTGACGTAACGGAATGAGCTTAAAATTTTTTTCAAAGAATCAGTTCTAAATCTTTCAAATAGTTAAATCTTTTTTTCAACGCTTGATATTTTTATCAACATTTAATTAATTTGAAGACTATTGATTCAACAGAGAGAGAGGCCTGACTGTTTTTAACGAAAATCAAAATCTTAAAATTAATTTCGAGAATAGTTTTCTAAGTGAGGCGCCTATTATGTGCGCTCACGAAATGCACAGATTCAGAAGCAAGATGATGTCAGAATATGGTGTGGTGCGCGTGCGCATTTTCGTGACATTGCAACCATGTGAAAATCCGCAAACAATTTTCATCAATCATCAAATGAAATTAATCAGCTAAATAGATTAGATTTAAATATTCCAAAAAAAAACACAGTTTTGTGATAATATTTTAATATTTTCAAACAAAAAGGATTTATCACAAATTATTATTTGCTCTAACCATCATCAAAATGTTAAATCTTGTAAAAAAACCTTGAAGTGGATTGAAAGTAAGGAGAAACTAGGAGTGCCCTTGCCTCAAAATACTGCTAAATAATACGCAATAAGATTAGTGGTTTCTAATGGACGGATTTGGTTTATTTAACGAATTATCTATTATTATTTTATTTTCATTAAGTATCAACTTAGCAATAAAAGCAGGATCACATATAAGGTTAACATAAAGCAACATATAGGGTTAACTACAAAGGATGAGATGGTAAAGACTATCTCAAAGTTTAATTCAATCTTATTTAATGTTTAAAAAAAAGAAACAAGTTTACAGTTGCAGGGAATCAAAAGAAATTCTTTGCAGTCGTATTCAAAGTATCTTCCTTTGTAGGTAACCCGCTATACCTTCTACAGTGGTCTTAAAAAATAGTAAAATTCTTGATATCGTCTTTTGATTTTGAAAAGTCGTTAATTAAAAAGTTATGTAGATTGATTGTAATTAGTTGTTAAAAATTTATAATTTGTAAATAATTCATTTCTTAAATCTGGTTTACAATTCCTACAATTATTTCTACTGTACAAGGATTAATATGTCTGGTGCAAACTATTCTATAATACTCATATTACTTATTATTTCTACTGTATAAGGATTAATATGTCTGGTGCAAACTATTCTATAATACTCATATTATTTATTATTTCTACTGTACAAGGATTAATGTGTCTGGTGCAAACTATTCTATAATACTCATATTACTTATTATTTCTACTGTACAAGGATTAATGTGTCTGGTGCAAACTATTCTATAATACTCATATTACTTATTATTTCTACTGTACAAGGATTAATTCCCTCCTATTCTTAGGACTAGTCCTATTGATGTACCCGACCCTACCCGACCCGCTAGAATAAAATGATTATGCAAAGCATGATATCTTCATTTCTTCATACCAAGAAACTCCTGAAACTCACCCAAAGGTAGTTCCAAAAAACATGAGACCTATATATATTTTTTGTTGGACTGTAATATCAAATCAGAGCTTTAGTCCTTTCCCTCCAACTTCTTTGGGGGTACTGGGTTTGTTTACATTCCTACCATAGAGTACAGTACACAATTTGCGTATATCTGAGTTGGGCTTTCCTGTATATAGTTCCTTGGGATAATCTAATATTTTAGTATTCTTTTGTGCACCGTAATAACACTTTCAAACTTCTTGTGTTTCTTTCCATATCTTTAAATACTTTCCACATGATCGATACAGGGTTAACCACAAAGGATGAGACTTTAGAGACGTCTTATGGAATTTTTATTACTGCAGATCTTTGAATATTCCATTGAAAAATGTAATCTACAATAAACGTTCACATTTAATCTTCAGATCTTTATGCTGTACGAGTTTAAGGTCCTCATTAAAAAATAATCCTTCGCGATAACCCTGTTGTGTATATTCTTGATAAATAAATTATTCAAAAATGTTTTAGATCTTTTTTTGGGACGCCATGTTCTGCTAAAACCTATCACAACAATAAAAATACCGTAATCAAACCCTTAAATCGTGAAAAATAGGAGTCAACATTTTCTTTTGAAACATTATGGGGGAGGGGAAGGGGTATTTAACTCTGAAAAAAACGTTGCAAACAAAAATTGGAATCAGTATTCACATTTTACTGGAAATGTTGCTCTGTTCCCATTCTGGAGAGGGCATTAATAAATTACACCTATAGGTTTGGGCCTTTATATCCTATAGCCTAGTACTCAGAAAACGAGAGTAAAAGAAAGCCTATTGCAAAAGTATAACAGATACATACATTTTTTAACCTTTTGGCAAACACTTGTTTAAAGTGCATCAGTTGATTTGTAGTTTTTCATTTTTCATTTTTCATTTTTCATTTTCAAACAAATATGTCATTAATTAGGAATAACAATAAGAAAAAACAATTAGATCTCAAATGTGTACACTGTACAAGTGAGAAGAAACGATATTTGGCAGAGGTCCTTTTATTAAACAACATCATTCGGAGAAAAATGATTCTTTGAAATTTTAAAACGTCATTTTGAAATCTTGCTTCAACACTTTAAAAAGTTTGAAGTGCATCTAAAATCACAGAAATACATAAATCGTATAGATAATTTTAAATTAATTGGATTTTAAAAACAAATTGTAATTTTTGTTTTTTAAATGATTTTTACATTTTTAACCGATCTTGAATGTTTTTACAAAGCTTATTTGTGCTATGAATGATGATCGAGTTTTTGCGACATTATATTTATAAAAAATACAAAATTATTGCAACTTTTTTGCTCTTATACTTCAATATCAAGCAATATCTATCTCATTCTACTATATTCTATAATTCTATTCTATTACTATCCAATCCTCTTATATTATATTCTATTATATATATTAAATTGTAAACTCTGTTTGTTTGTTTGTCCGATCATAACTCAGGCACCCGGTGACCGATCTGTCGCAAACTTTGATCGGGAAACTTGGCAGAACTACAAGAATTAACACGACCAAGCGCGGGAGTAACTATGAGAGTACCGTGGGCAACGCTGGGTTCTCAGACTTGTATTCTATAATTTTGTTGTATTCTATTCTATTCTATTCTATTCTATTCTATTCTATTCTATTCTATTCTATTCTATTTTATATTCTATTCTATTCTATTTTCTATTCTATTCTATTCTATTCTATTCTATTCTATTCTATTCTATTCTATTCTATTCTATTCTATTCTATTCTATTCTATTCTATTATATTCTATTCTTTTCGATTCTATTCTATTCTATTCTATTCTATTCTATTCTATTCTATTCTATTCTATTATATTCTATTCTATTCTATTCTATTCTATTTTATTCTATCCCAACCTAACCTGTAATCTGCAAAAATTTGCCCAACCCCGATTTCTCAGTAGTTGCTTTCATCTTCAGTTTAGAGAGTCAATTCTTAGAACTTTCATTATCATCATTCATGAATTCATTAATTTATGTATTCATTCTTTCATTCATTCATTTATTCTTTCACCCTAAAACCCAAAAAATCTTTACTTTCTTTGTGATCAGCGTTTAAGTTTGCATTTAAAAAAAAATATTATTCTTTGTGACTTTTAGGATATCGTATCCCCCCCCTCTCCATTCCATACTCGATTCACAGCGATAGCCAAAATATCTCTCAATATTGCATTTATTGTCTCCGCTGCATAAATTACAGAAAATCAAAATTGAAACTTATCAATTTTAAGAATAAAAATAATTCCTCTTTGTCATGGCATCGTTGTGAATCCTATATGCATTTTATTTATAACTAGGCTTTCAGGGCGCTTCGCGCTCATCTTCTATTTAAATTGTGAACATGTTCTTTTTGTTTACATTTTAAAACAAAGAAGAAAAAATTTTTGCAGATTTTTAAAAAAAAAATTCGCGGATTTTCGAGAATTTAAATTTTTTTACAAAATTAAAAACCTTCTTTTTAAAATTTTTATCATTCATAAACCTTCCCTGTGGTCACGTGATGTCCCACAAAAAAATTGGGCCCGATCGGTTCAGCCGTTTTGACAAACAGACAGACAAGCCAAATTTACATATAGATTATTAGGTTTCAAATTTATCGATATTCAAGTTTGATATAATTTATTGTTTGATGAGATCTGTAGATATCTTTGGAAAGCGATTGAAATAAATTGTTTTTACATTGCGTGCAACAAATGTTTGTAAAATTGAAGAAAATTTTTACAAAATGCTCGAAATTCCAGTTCTTAACATTTCTTGCCATTGCTGGGAACGGGAAGATGCTTAAATGGAAAGTTTTTTTTGAATAAAATTTGATTTAATTTGAGTTCTGACCGATTTCTCAACTGTACCCTGTAAACCTTATTCTAGGTACTTCATTTGAAATATTTGTCTGTTACCGCGTAAACAATAACCTATTCGGAATATTTCTTATATGTACAGTTACCGCGTATACAATAACCAATTCGGAATATTTCTTATACAAATGAAGTACCGTCTGCAAATCATGTATAATCATATGGTAGGGCGAACCGCGTCAGTTATATCCATAGAGAATAGAATATATATTAGAGTGAAATTTACTTGAAAAAGTATGTATAAAACGGCCATTTTGTTGTACTGTTTCCATACTGCAGGTGTACTTCACATATTTATGTCATATAACCTTTTGGGCCCTGGAATATCCTTTTATAGAAAATCTAAAATTAATATTAAAAGAAAACCAAATTATGAAATAATTAATATAATTGACCAATCATCATTTCACATAGACTCTGTGCATTTTATTTTACAAACGATGATTTTTCGTTATAACTAAAAATCAAATAATTTTTTTATTCACCTAATTTATTGTAAAGTTTATTTAATAGCTTTAAAAAATTCGAAATTGAAATGGATAGTCTAGGGAACATACTGTATTAATGTACTCTACTGCATATAATTTGTGAACATTTACATGATTTTTACACTTTGAACTCCCTTTCAGGCTGAAAGGGACTGAAAAAATTCATACCGAGAGATTCTTTAAATTCCCCTCTAATATATATTCTATTCTCTATGGTTGGTTATTTCTCCCTTCTATTCCATACTCCCTGATCCATCCCCTTCTATAATCTCGTATATTCCTGCTTCCACTTCACATTACACCTCAAGGTTGATCAAATTCATTTTGTTCAAAAACCTTTTTTTTCTTATTTAGAATGTTCAAAAATTTATTTTTTGTATTAAATTTTTTTTTCTTATTTTTTTGTGAGCAAGCTGCTTACTGCAGAAATGTGCAGTAAATTATAGTGTACAAGCAGAACATAAAAGAAATCCTCTGAGAAGATCGATTTGCACGGCTGTAAGTAACAAATATAATATCAAATATGCCTTTAGGGATACTCACAAACGATCCGAATACAGAGACGATTTTATAGAATTATACTGTCTGTTTCCTTACATTTATGATTCCCTGTACCTGTAAACTTGTTTCTTTCTTTACCTTATCATTGAATAAGCCATAACAAAAATTATATTCAAGACTGAATTTAACCTCGGAATCGTCAAATTTAAAGAGATACAGGTCGTCTTTACAGTCTCATCCTTAGTTTTATTATGAACACTAAAAAATCATTATTCATTTAATCAATTAATTATATACTTCAAAGGCAAAATATATCACAATGGAATTTTTCAATTTTTCAACAAATATTTACAAATAAATAAAAAATCTCTAGAAAAATGTCTTCACAGTAGGAAACAGTATAAAATTTATTTTTAATCTAGAAAAAAAAACAATAAAATTTTCTGAATAAAACATTTTTGACAATCAATACTCAAACGTATCTTTGTCACAAATTTATTTTTATTTTGAAATATTTTGAAATTTAATCGTTTCTTTTCGTTTTGTCCATTTGTCAAAAAGTTGTAAAAACTTTTGTCCGGAAACTTTTTTAAACGTTATGCCCTTTTAAATGTTTAAATTGAAATTTTTTATTCAACGTCTCGGGCAAATGTCGTCTTTTTACAGAATCCAAAAATATCTAAATAAGAATTGACTTTGTCTATATAACGCTTGTAGATGTATCAACGTTTAGAATAACTTGTTTATCCCTTGATATATCCTCTAAACCCCTGGTTGAGTCCCTAAAACCTCTTGTAAAGGCCATATGACCCCTTGAAGATTCTCTGGAGGCCCTGATAGAGCCCCTAGAAGCCCCTAAAGGGACTGAAAGTACGTTTAAATTAACTGCCTCTTCCTGTAAAGTAATTTATTCATTTACTTTAACATTTTCTTGAAAATAATCACTTTTTCATTCATAAATTATTGAAACTTATAATCGAACAATGACTGATAAAAAGAAATAATAACAATCAAAAACTTACTTTGAATTAAAAAAATGAATAATGATGAATTCATTAACAGAAAAGAATTTAATATATTAATCAGTTTAAAACATTAAAATCTAAAAATTAAGTAAAAGTCGACAAAAATCAAATCAAAAAGGACATTGTTAAATGAAAAATTAATAAAACAAAAGTAAAAAAAATTAAAAAATAAGAAATATGTTAAATGAATCGAACAAACGGAGTAATGAAAATATCGACTAAAATAACAAAATGTTAGATTGAAAATGAAAATGAATGAATAAATGAATGAATAAATGAATAATTCCCTGGTTTTTGACCGGTTCTCGCTCAACAAACACAATCTCACCAAATTCATCTTCAGGGACCCTTAGTTGGAAAAAATCTCCTAAATTTGGCCCGGGGTCCCTAATATTTACGTTTCTGTCTTTGGCGGCAAATCTGAGAGAATTTTTAACTTCTAGAACAGAACAGTCTGCGTAACTTTGAGCATCTTCAGTAAATAATTCTCCTCTTAATCCTGTTTCTGCTCCTTTGGCTCCTGTTCCTCCAGATTCTCTTGATCCTGCGTCTAATTCTCTTTCTGATTTTCTCTGAGATTCTGCCGTTCTTTGTCTTGGCTCCTGTACCCCTTGTTCAATTCCTGTTTTGATGTTTTGTCGACTGTAGCTGCTGTTTTCTCCGCCAGGATTGCTGTTTAGTCGACAATGGATACTGTTTATCACCGAAGGGTTGCTGTTTTGTTGGCTGTGATTGCTGTTCACATTGGACTTTAGGTCACTGTTTCTTGCACTTTTCATGTTGATATTTTGAGCCTGTAGTCTGGTTAGATTAGCTTCATGCCGACCTGAAATGGAAATGTTTAAATTATGTTTCGGGAGTTTTAAAATTGATTGATTGATTATAATACCTGGCTCTATATGAACAGGTTCTTCTGTCTCCACTAGAACAGCTTCACTATCTGCTCGTAGAAGTCCTCCTACACCCAGGGCAAGGAAACCTCCTTCTACGCCTGTTTCCCGGCCCAGGTTCATGCTGTGCCGATATCTCAGATCTGTGGTTCGATCCTGTTCTCCGGGTCTACCAGAGTCAGATTCACGTCTCTCAAGTCGAACCAGACCCAGGTCCAGGGAGAAGGCTCCAAGGTCAACCCTGTCTTCAACCGGTCTCTGTTGGAGGTTGTCAAAATACATCTCCTCTTGAGCTTCCGAAGGCGGGGCAGAGTAGCCACTTGAGTCCTGGCCTAGGGCGGAGAAGTTACTGGAGTCCTGGCCTAGGGCGGAGAAGTTACTGGATTCAATGATGACGGTTGCATAGTCTGGGGGAGAGGATGTATCCTTGATTAGATGTCGTCCTCCTCCCTGTAACCTCCGCATAGATCTTCTATAACACAAGAAAACATTATTATTATTTACTGTAGTCAAGTCAATATCGTCTTCTTCGAAAAGGAAGAAATCCAGGAAAAAAAAGAAAACATAAATTCTAAAAATAAAAATTCCTTCAATTAATAAATTGAAAATAAAGTTACTAAAAAATTGAATTAATTCGTAAAACCCACAAAATCTCACTTAAATGAATATCTAAAACTCTTTAAATGTTATAATCTGTAGTCTAGAAGGTTGATTTTGTCTTCTGAATTGAAAAAGCATTAAAAATAGAGATTTAAAATTTTGGCCAGCAAGAAAAACCGGTTTGCAGTTGCGTGAGAAAAAAGTAGAGAAACTTCAAGAAGTCGCCTTGAATTGAAGTCACGATTTTGATTTAATCCTGTATCTTCGAAACTAAGTTAAACCCCATGTTTAAATAAAAACTTTAGTCTTTCATTGTAAGTTTTGAAATATGTATTATATAGAATATCAAATAACCCTTTGAAATCTTGTTAAGTTTAAAACAAAGTTTAATATTATCTAGTATAAAGCGGAATTTCTGAACAATTGATAAAGACTTACAAATCGTTTGTAACCATTGCATAACATTTTTGTATGCTACAATAACCCCAAAACGTTGTTGGCCTTTTTTGTGCTTTTCATTTAATGGTTTAAAATATACAGGGTTATCCACAAAGAATGAGCCTTTAAAGACAAGTTGAAACTCTTTAAATATGACGGTTTTAATGATTTCTCGAGTTTCAGAGAATCAAAAAGTATGGAAACAGACACTATAAACTTCCGTACTGTCGTCCCTGAAGTCTCATCCTTAGTGTATAACACTGTAAACAAGCTTCTTAATAATTTATTTGGAAAGCGGTAAACAAATGTCGTCCTTCACCTGAAAGACTGTCTAATGATTCTGGCAAGCCTAGCCCCTGTAGCTGTACTATAGCTGGGAGGCGGGGTGTACTTGGGGGGCGGATCCGAGGCCTGGGGAGGGGCAGCCGGGGTGGAAGGGTTGAAATTAGTTAGAATTACATCAGGAGATCGAACTGTTGGAAGTCGTCTTTGTGCTGAGTAGTAGGGTTTATATAACATCTCCAATTTCTGAGGAATAATAAAAATATTATTCTTATTCTTAGAATCTCCATTTATAGAGTGACATGTCCAATTTACAACGAAAACCTTTTACAAGTTGGTTTTGTGATCTGTATAAGGATGCATTTTGAAAACACAATTTCAATTTTGTTTTCTTTAAAAAAAGATTTGCAGATTTATGCTACAGAAACATAAAAGGAAATAATGAGAATTAAACAATTTACAATAATATCTTCCATATTAGTCATCAGATTAAAATTTAAATTTAGATTCATTCAAAACTTCGTTTATTTCTTTAATAATTTTACAGTAAGTAAGGAAGTCTCTACTGTGTGCAATAAATCTATACTATAAAGGAAGTATCTGCAGGTTTGAATATTATTACTGTGTGCAAGTAATCTGTACTATTGTTTCGCTACTTAGCGATTTCCCTAAAGACCTAATATATGTACCGTGTGGTATTTCTCAGGATTGGATCGTAAGACTCCCTTCTCTCAACGCTCTTCATAATAAAAAGGAAGATAGTAAGGTTCCGAACGTTTATTTCTCTGAGCCTTCAATCTAAACAAGTTTAATAAACCCACAGAAAAAGCTTTGAGTGAAAATCATACAAATATAACAAATAATCCACTCAGGCATTAAAAAACTGTGGCTAGGAACCAACAAACGAATACATAATCATCAATCATACTAGAATCAACCAATAAACATAGATATATATAAAATAATTACCACGGTGATCCCAGAATTCTGAACACGGAAAATACTTGCAAAACGAATAAACATATACTGAATATAAATATAACTACTACTCCGCTAGAAATCTTGCGTCTGCGCAGTCGGACTGTAAACAGTTCCTAAACTAGTTCTTTCACAATACATTCCGTACAGATCTTCAGGGAGAACTCAGAAATACCCAGGGGGGACAAGCAGACTTTCTACACGCAGCATGGCTCGCGTAACAACTATAAAGGAAGTATCTACAGGTTTTAATATTTTTACTGTGTGCAAGGAATCTGTACTATAAAGGAAGTATCTGCAGGTTTGAATATTATTGCTGTGTGCAAGGAATCTGTACTATAAAGGAAGTATCTGCAGGTTTGAATAATATTACCGTGTGCAATGAATCTGTACTATAAAGGAAGTATCTACAGGTTTGAATGACAGCAACGAATGGAACAATGAGAATAGGAAGAAGCTGCATCATGGAACCAATCTCACGAACCCAGCTAAAAAAAATAATAATAATAATAATGATAAAAATAATAAAATTGATAATAATTATATTAATTACAATGATGATAGTAATAATAATGATAATAATAATAAAAATATAATATTGATAATAATTATATTAATGGCAATGATGATAGTAATAATAATGAAAATAATGATAAAAATATAATATTGATAATAATTATATTATTGACAATGATGATATTAATAATAATGATAATAATGATAAAATAAATCAAGAGATGTGTGTTTACCTGGGTAGGTATTTGTACCCTACACCCACTCTCCAATCAAACATGTCGGACACGTGACCAGTTTTAAAAGTTACAACAGACATTATCAACAAGGAGATGGGTAATATCTAAATATTTGTCTTTAAAGGGATTGTATAATGAATTTCAAGTCACACTCCAATATTTTATCCAATTGAATCGATCAATGAAAATGGAGGGTCACAAAAAATTAAGTCTACTCTCATTTTAAAGAATATCTAAAAATGCTGATCGAAATGTAATAAAATTTACGTACAGGGTGTCCCACGAAACATGACAGTTGGTGAATAGTTTTGAATGTCTTCTTCCACATACTATATTTTGCCCATTTATCTTAATGATGTACCATTACCATATGTTGATCATGTAAAATATCTTGGATGCACGCTACAAACAGATAATTCATTTACTCGTGATATAAATCAGAAACGTGGACAGTTTATTGCTAAAATTCATTCCCTGAATCAAGAATTTTACTTTGCAGATTCAACAGTTTTGATTAAATTATATAACCTTTATGCAACGAGTATATATGGATCCAATTTATGGAATTTATTTTCGAATGACGTGTTCAGAATTTATTCGTCTTGGAACTCTGCAGTTAGAATTGTGTTTAAATTACCAAACACTTGTCATAGATATTTTATCGAACCATTGTCACAGTCATCTCATTTAATGACCATGTTCTGCAGTAGATTTGTTTCATTCATTTCTTCATTAGAAAATTCGTCAAAAATTTGTATCAGACTTTTGATAAATCTTTTAAAATTTGATCAAAGCTAGGTCAGTAACTGCAAAAAAACTGAGAAATATTGCAGACAAATGCAACAAAGATTTGAATATTATCGACAAACGTATAGTAAAAAATTGTATGATATTTCAAGAAATACCCTTGGAAGAAGAATGGAGGATTCCATTTTTAAATGAATTAATTTCTGCAAAAAACAATAAGATTGTTATCAATGGAGTTGAACAAGCTGAGATTGACGATATTATTAATTTTATATGCACGACTTAATTACAGTATGATTTTGTTTCTTGTATTTGTATTCATTTTTGATATACTCTTATATAGTTCTTTTTTCTTCTGTTTAATTGTACCAATTATTTAAATTGTGTACGTTTACGAAAATAAATAAAAATAAATAAATATTAGATATCAAAGACTTTTTGCAGTTTATTTCTTTAAAAACATGTTTAATTTTTTACTCTGAAATCAATTTTACTATAATATAACTGTCATATAAAAGATGTTATTAGTCTCCTTAGTATCAAACAACTTATCAAACTATGGAAGAAGACATTTTAAACTATTGACCAACTGTTATGTTTCGTGGGACACCCTGTATTATTTGTTTGTAATTTTTTTTAATGTCTTACCACAGTCCAAATAAAAGCTAAGAAAGGTCCCAGCCAACCTTAAACAATTGAAATAGAAATATATAATATTAGTTGACAGACAGTTAAGAGTCAATAAAAATTTTATACTCAAAATTAAGATATAATCGTTATTCTATCTTGTTTTTAAACAAATTTGGGCAATTTCATAAAAATCAGTCATATGAAGAAACCAAAATTATAAATTAAAAGTTTTTAGAAAAATCAGGATATCTCATTCAATTTAGCTCGGAAACAGATTTATTTCCGGTCCCGATGCAAATAAGGATCACTTGCGACCTTGAACTTACACTATTAGTTTACCCTGAAATTACCCAAATAAGTGAACGGTCCCTTTAAGGGTCAAAGTGTACTTCAATTTTTAGCGGGGTTTAACGAATTTCATAATTATTATTATTATTATACCTGAACATATAGATGATCTGGGGAAGAGTAGAGTAGAAATCTGGTTTGAACCGTACGGTTTGCCCCGTACTACAAGTACACCAAATACAAGGAGTAGGTACAGTACCATCACCCACCAACCAGAACCAACAGTACAGTCAAGAAAGTAAACAACAAAAATTCCAATCTAGGATAAAAATCATAATAATAATACTAATTAATAATAATAATAATAATAATAATAATAACAACAATAATAATAATAATAATAATAATAATAAAAATAATAATAATAATAACAACAATAGTAATAATACCTCTGTAGCTATTGGAAGACCTAGTGTAAGACCAAGAGCGCAAACACAGAATGTTATACTTCCTTCCCAGTTCTTTAAAGTAGAGGATCTGATAGCAATCAACCCCTAGCAAACACACAGATTAGAGATCAGAGATACGGTGGTAATCAGAAAACAGTGGTATGATTGTCGTCTTTTCATTTCCTTTTATGTGGTTATAAGTAGCAGCTTAATGTTTAACAAAATTTATTGAAAGTAATCGGTTTTAACAATGACGAAAATCTTAGATAAAAGAATGAACGTAGACGAAAATCATTCCGCAGTATTCTGGTTAATTCTGCATCAGAGGGGATATTGTAAAAGTTTTTCAGAGGATTTTTTTAAAAGAAGAAATGTAAGAATTAAAAATTCATGATTACAGAATTTAACGGTTGGAGGAAAGGATGAATGAAAGGTTAAATAATATACCTGTATAGGTGGATGAAAGGATGAATGAAAGGTTGAATAAATATAGGTGTATAAATGTATGAAAGGATGAATGAAAGATTACATAATATACCTGTATAAATGTATGAAAGGATTAATGAAAGGTTGAATAAATATATCTGTATAAATGTATGAAAGGATGAAAGGTTTAATATACCTGTATAAATGTATGGAAGAGAGCAAGACTCTGTGAAATACCAAGAAGAATAAGAGTAAAATAAAAGAGAATTGCCCAAACTGGAGAGATGGTTCCAACTAAAGAAAAGATGATCAATTTTGAATTGAATATTTTTAAGTGTGGATCAATCATTCATTTCACTAGTGATCAATACCATACATAATGGGAGTGTCTGGCTTGGCATGGTAGTTGATATGACAGTTTCAGTAAGAATAAATATTTTCATTTAATGTTTACCGCCGATTTAAGGATGTATCTCTTATTGGATGATGAGTAGATAGAAAGATAGATATTACCGCCATACTATTTCAATTGGTTCAGAACAGCCAACAAACACATGACTGAACCCTAATTGGATCATGCGCTAAGGAGTGATGAAAGGTTATAGTATTGTAAAGAAATGTTTCTTGAACTAGTTTGAGCCAAATACGACGTTTGTACTGTGTAGAATCTTTAAAATCCTACAGCGCCAAATAGGTTGTGTATTGAATTTCTAAAAAAATTCTCTACAACACTGCACTTTCAGCTCAACTACCATATGTCTAGCCAGACACTCCCTTTAATTATTCAATCTCATTCAGTCTCAATCAGAAAAAATTTTACAAAAAAGCAACCAATTCAATAGGAAAAAAATCAACTAAGCATTTGATTGTCTAGTTGCCTTTTCGTTTTTTGAAGGAATTTAGTTTAGGCCACCAACTCGGATTTTCTTATCCCTATATCTTTCCAACCCGATGTCGTAGACCTTTGATATTTCAAACTATAAATTATCAAAGGGTTTCATTATCAGATTGGAAAGATAAATGAATTATAAAATTTAAGTTTGTGACAAAAGCTTAATTTTTTTATGACCATATCAAAAAATAGATTCGACGTCACCCGGCTTCCAAGTAATAAATCAAAGAATATTTTTCTTTTTTAATATATTTTTCACTGGTTCAGAATATGGGTTTAGTCATTGATAGATTCCGTTAAATCTTAGTTTGAAAGGGATTTGCATAATTTATAAAAATTACACTGGAACTGGATGATACACGTTATTTAATGTGATCCTTTTCTTAAAAAGAGTTCTGTCCGATTAACAACGGTACACTTGAAATCTAGCTTTCTCTGATCAATAGCAATGTTAAGATAACGTCATTTTCATTTGAAAATGTGTCGAATTCTGTCAATTACATTCTTTGTCTGTGCAGCTTGAAATCCACAAGACCTTTGTTCAAGTTGCTACACCATGTTATATTAATTTATATTTGTGTGTGAAAATAAATCTTAATAATAATAATTAGAAATTTCAATATTTAGATAGAAAAGATATTTTCACTAGTTTTGTTAAGAAAGTTCACACAAAGATTAAAGTTCTAAAGGATGGTTTGACGATTAATTTCTGCAAATTTAATTTCTAATAATTTCCCCTGTCCATCACAAAACAAGCCAACCATACTTTTTATGTCGGACGTTAAGATTTCCTTTGATAAAACCAACTGTTTAATTAATCCTATAAACCAATATATGATTTATAATTTTACCACTTCGTTCTTTCCTTTTATCCTCAAGCATTTTCTGTGAATTTATTGACAAAAGGAACACCTATTGGTCGCCAAAAATTCCTATTTTCTAATCATCACATTTTCTAATCTTTGCAATCTTAGATATTTAAAACTATGAATTCTGCTTAATCAACAGTCAAAATTTGCAATATCATGACATCATAAGGTATAGGAAATACAAAATCAGAGTTTGCGAGTTTTATTTCTCAATTTAAAAAGAAATAAACATATTTTTTGGCTACATTTTCATTCCTGAACGACCCAAACAACCCATGACTGGTTTCACAGGTCTTCAGTAATTTGTATGTCCCTTTGAAGCAATTAAAGCAAGCAACCAAACAAACAAACAAAGCATCAAAACAAACAAACAAAGCACCCTAACAAACAAACAAACAAAGCACCCAAAAAACAAACAAAGCAACCAGACAAACAAACAAAGCACCCAAACAAACAACCAAAGTAATCGAACAAACAATAAACAATAAGAAAGTTTACCTGTAATTGAAAAATATACTGGTATTAACTCGGTAGCTAGTCGGTTAACTTGATAACCTGAATATTCAGTTTTCAATCAATCAATCAATAAAGAAAAAAAAACCTTCACATTACAGAGTGAATTTATGTATAAAGGATGAAAATTACAATTTACTTGTAATGGTAAGTGTGTAGGTATGGTTTATGTGAGTAGGTGGGTAGTTAGCCTTATAGGCAGGTATAAGCTAAAGTATGATAGACCCCTAGATAAGAAGGTTTAGGCTAGGTCATGGAAATTTGTCAATTGTTAAGTAAGAAGACATGTAGTAGGTAAAGCAAAATATTTAGACAATTAGGGAAGTAGAAAAGTAGGTAGGAAAGTGCTAAGTAGAGAAGGTAGGGAAGTGCTAAATAGAAAAGTAGAGAAGTAGGTAGGGAAGTGCTAAGTAGAGAAGTAGGTAGGGAAGTGCTAAGAAGTAGAGAAGTAGGTAGGGAAGTGCTAAGTAGAGAAGTAGGTAGGGAAGTGCTAAGTAGAGAAGTAGGTCGAGAAGTGTGTGGAGGGTGTAGAGGTTGCAAAGAATGAAACTCTAAGAACTAAAAACTCCGGTCCATTTGAAGAACCGACCCAACGTGACAATATAGTAAAAAAATCATCACCGTCGATTTAATTATTTTTTTTTCTGTCCTGAATTTAGAGTTAAAGGTTTTACTTAATGAGTGTGAAAAGAAATAAAGGAGGTTTTAGTTTCAGGATACAAATAATATAAGAAAAAAGAGTGAATGAAGTTTGTACAATCATCCCTAAATATTTTTATAGGTAACCCTGTATATGACTCTGTACCTGAGAATTGAGTAGAATCCTGTGTTGTATCCAGTATGCGCACGCCGGTCAGATATGACACGTGATCTATATCCTGGGGATGGGGTCGGGAAGGAGAGGGAGGACGGAGAGGATCAATCTGCTGCGGAGTAGGAAGCATGAAACGGTACGAGCTGTAGGACTCTAAACATACAACAATATTAAACTAAGAGATTTAGAGATAAGCATTTTTTTGATTTTTAAACATTCAAGTGTCGATTATATCTTATAATTGTAAAAAAAGTATTTTTTTCAAATATTGTTCATGTCTGTTAAAGAGACTGTCCTTGTTATTTCGACTGACTCTTCGTTCAAATTGTATTTCTCTCAATTCCTTCCATTATTTCTATAGCAAGAAAGTCACTATTTTAGAGAAAACTCAGGATTAATTTTCTAAAAATAAATAACATTCATTCTTGATCTAACAAATCTTTAAAAGTATCATTGTGAATCCGACATGCCACTCTATAAATAGAGGGTCACTCAAAATTACGTAAAATTTACAGTCCATAAGAGGGGCAGTAAAGGATAAATGAAAGGGGGTGTAGGCTGAAACCTGAGTATTACAGGAGTTGATCGAGAAATATAAGAGTTCTATCTAATGACCCTGTCTCGAGAAATTGATATAAAACTTTGTCAAAATTATACCAAAACTTATATATTTAAAATTTGGTATAAGATTCTAAGTTTTAGTCAGACCATAGTCAACAAATACGCAACCAATCTGAAACCATAGTCAACAAATACGCAACCAATCTGAAACCATAGTCAACAAATACACAACCAATCTGAAACCATAGTCAACAAATACGCAACCAATCTGAAACCATAGTCAACAAATACGCAACCAATCTGAAACCATAGTCAACAAATACGCAACCAATCTGAAACCATAGTCAACAAATACGCAACCAATCTGAAACTATCTGAAGCCTAAAAAACTAAGGTTTGCTCCTATTATAATTTGAATTTAATAATTTTTCACTTTTAATAGATATAATTGATAATATACTTTATACGTCCGTATCACATGACCAGAACTCCCACCAATGGAAATGGAGTATCATTGTCACGTGTCTCCGTCTGTATCAAGAATCTTAGAATCTTATACCAAATTTTACATATATGTTTTGGTATAGTTTTAACAAAGTTTTTTATATCAATCTCTCGAGACAGGAACATTAGATAGAACTCTTATCGGTCTCGATCAACTCCTGCAATACTCGGGTTTCATCCTATACCCCCTTTCATTTATCCTTTAAAGTCCCTTTAAGCAGTTCAGTAACAGTTCATAGCTTAGAACAGACAAATTTGAAACAACATTTCGGATTTACGTAAAACAAGTTTGGTTTGCGTGAACCTACCGAAAGACGAAGGTATGTAGGCCTGGCGTCCATCAACTTCTATCCTTTTCTTTACAACAATGCCTAGGAGACCAGATAGCAGCAGAAATAGTATCACAACCTAGATAGATAGATAGATAGATAGATAGACATATGTACATGTAAATGTATATGTAAATACGACCTACCAGTAATATAAATGTTGTATCTCTCTTAATATTATGTTTGAACTTGTTATGAGCTGCTAACTGTATTAAGGATCCACCAAAAATACCCCAGACGAGGAAACACTCTTTTGCAGCACAGACCCAAGACTAAAATATAAAAAAGATAAAACTAAACATAAATGAAATATAAGAGATTTCAACGCAACGCAACATCTTCCGATGATTTGCCTATTATAGAGCTTAGAAACAATCCTTAGAGGCTTGTCATTTTTATATTCAGGACTATAAACAGTAAAATAGTGTTAAATTCAGAGTTAAGACTGGCAACACTTTTAAGTTTGTCCGGTCTCTACAGTAGATGTATAATTTTTACGATTGTGTACTGTGGGGTATCCAGGATAAGGAAATACTATGAAGTGTATAGTCGACGTACATGTAGTATGTACGCATATTGGGACTAACCGTTTCTTTATTGTATTCTTAACTTGTTCACTTTCTCTTTCAGTCTTTCTTAATTTTAACTATATTTGTTTCTCCTTTCTTTATTTTAAAACGGAAGGTGCACGCCCTACATTGATAATCAGAAAGCAATATAATAGGAAGACGACATTTTAGCAATAGTTTAGCATTTTGATGCTGTTACAAAGCAACTAGTTTTACTATACACTAATTTAGTAAAATGGGTCTGTTTACACTGCACAATTTCTGTGTCTCATTGCACTTTTTAAAGTTAGAGCTTGATTCTAAAAGTCGTTTTCCTATATTTCAGAGGGTTCTGGTTCTCACTTTATCATGGTTGATGAATAACCCTAAATCTCTCAACAGTATATTATACAGTAAATACCCTTTCTTCAACTCGCGTCAACCATATCATTATGTGCCATTATCACAATGTCTAAACCACAAAACCACACTTTCACCCCCCCCCCTCTTCCTTATTTTATTCCAGCATGCGGTTCCCGCATATATACATATAAAACAACAATTTTCTTTCTCATTTCATTGAAATCTGTACTCCAGTAGAAAGTGTATTTGTCTTTTGAAAATATGTAAAATATTGAAATTCGAAATTGATTTTTTCACTTAAAACTAATTGCTTTGTCTAAACTTTAAAAAACGTATCAATGCCAAATCAGTTAATCAGTTAATCAGTTAATCTCTCCGCGAGAAGAAGATTAATTAGTTACCCTCAGGCGCGTAGTGGAGGGGGGCCGGTACCCCTGTGCCCCCCCTAGACATGCAACCCCCTAAGCCCCCCCCCCCCTAGAGCCAGAGGCAGGCTCTAATTTACTAAACAGTAAACTTACATATATATTCATATTTTTTACTTTTCTTACCAATCGACAATGTCACAATTTGTCCATTTTATGATTATTTCTCAAATTCTTTCTTTTACCTTAATCTTATTTACAATATGTTTTTCGCGGGGTTTCATTTAAAATGATTGGTAATTATGGTCAGATGACTAATAGTCAGCCTTCAGGTAGATTAATATAGATTTTAAACTTTATTTTTTCTTTATACCGGTTTTTAAGGGGGGTGCACATCAACCGTTAGGGGGGTGCACAAAAAAGTACACCCTCCTACGCTAAACCTCCACTACGCGCCTGGTTATCCTCATTTTTTTCTTCCAAAAGTTCTCTACTTTGGGCGAATTTTTAGAAGAAGGTGGAAGAGTGTCTGTTCCAGTTTCTAACTGTTGATCGATAATCGTGAAACAAAATTGGATTCCACGTTCTTACATCTCTGGTACTCTATATTAAGCTTTCCAGTCACCATATGTCGTATCCTATAATCCAATATGTTATATGGAGCAGGCGATACACTTTTACAAACAAATTCTACATTTTATGAACATATTCTTCTTTTCTACAGTTTTACAAACAAATTCTATATTTTATGAACATATTCTTCTTTTCTACAGTTTTACAAACAAATTCTATATTTTATGTACATATTCTTCTTTTCTAAAGTTTTACAAACAAACTCTATATTTTATGAACATTTTCTTCTTTCAAAAGTTAACTTCTAAATAAAAAACACGCCATTAATTGACAAAAAAAGGATGAGATTTGAAAAGACGACCTGAAACTCATGACAATTACATAGTTAATTTAAGGTTACTGCCTTGAATGTTGTCTTTTAATGGCCTTCTCATTGACATTACAACGAAAAACAGATTACAGTTTCAGTGAATCCTAAATTTAAGGAAGACAACGTATAAATTCTGTGCAGTCGTTCCTGAAGTCTCATCCTTTGTGTGTATTCCTGTTTGTTTGATACTCATGTTCCTTGGGGACACCCCTAACGCTTCATTTAACTCACCTTTGTGTTATAAATGAAATCCCACCAGTTGGTATCTTGAATATAGGCCTGGAACTCCGACAGCTGAAAACCCGCCAAAATTTTTGAAGTGAAGACGATATATCCAACAATGGTCATCGGGGTTAATAAGTACACAACCTTACCATAGGATCTTAAACCTGGAAAACATAAAAAGCTGTAAATAAAGTTTAACTTTATAATAAATACACTTAAAGGAACAGCCATTGAAGTGTCAAGTGAACTTAGATTCTAAAAAAGGGTATGTCAGATTTACAACGGTACCATAATATGAAAGATATTTTTATTTTTCTAGCTTGAAAACTGTTTAATTTTCTCCTATTGAGTCTGCAGAAGACGTACGTAAATCAATTTTCCAGAGAAACCAAAATTAAAAACAACGATTTTTTAATGAAAGATTTTTTAAGGATATCTTATTCAACCTTGATCAGGCAAAGCTTTTGAGGGTACCGTTGTAAATCGGACATGACACTCTATTAACAGTATCTTTAATAGACACACGTTTTGATTAAAAAAAATAAGTTTGTTAATCCTAATTACCTTTACTTAAACAGATGAAAATAACCATCCATATAACAACTAGGTTAAAGGCAACCTAAAAAATAATTTAATGAACATATTTTTAGTGCTATACAATAGTTTTAATTTTTTCAAATGTTTACAACAACTTGATACTAAAAAATCTCAAAATGCATTCACATTGGTATAAAGAAAACCATTTTGATCAATAAGCGAATCTTTTGTAATGCTTAAAATTTGAAGACGTATGTAGCTAGGGACGCATGCTTCAAAGATGAAAAACTTTAATTACTAATGAATCAGAAAATGATATCCTAGAAAAAACATTAAAGCTTTAAACCCATTTGCTCTATAACATCCCTTTATGCCATAGTTCTGTACTTTTTATATTTTAACTGGCACACTAAGTGTCTATCGTAGACCAAATTAATTAAGAGAAAATTGTCAACAGAGCAAATAGCAACAGACTAAACGGCCATGGCCATGGGCCAAATGACAATTAAGCAACTGGTCATAGAGAAAATGGTAATTTAAAAAGGCATGAGGCTATATTAAATGAACAAATGGCCATGAAAAAATTACTGTAAAACAAATGACAATATAGATCAAATAGCAATTGAGTTATTAGCCATAGAGCAAATGACAACTGAGCAAATTACCGTTATAGTTCAAATAGGCAATTGGCAATAAAGCAAATATCGTTGCCTTATTATTATTTCAATCCTGACGCTACCTGAAACTACATACTGCCATGGTAAAATTTTATTCTAATAGCAAAAAACCATTAAAAAATTAATAAGACGGCATTTCATAAGTTCTTTCGAAGTCTTCAAAGCTCCGGATATCACTGTACCTGAAACTGCATGTTTCCCATGGTAGGTTTAGTATCCGGAGCTGGATTGCTCCGATGTAGAACGGAATATGAGAAATAATCCGGGATAGTGTCCTGGAGAAGAGAGGTATGGTTTATACCCTCACATTGTCGAACACTCTACAGTAAACACAAATATAATAATTAATAAAATTAAAACCAAGCATCCCGGACTAACCAGGACGAGATGCATTCGGTTTCTTCTTTATGAATTTTTTATTATAAAGATTTATTCACACACAAAGATATAAATACATATATAAATGGTGCAGTTTAAATTTGTTTAAATAAATTTTTGAAAATACAGGTTTCCATAAAGAAAAGAGAAAAATATGCAAAATTATGCACAAATAGACGACATTGATCATTACTCATTACATAACATATTTATCATTTCAGTTATTACGTAATCATCGAATCCTTCAACATATAAATTATTCATTCTTGTATTTGAAAGTTCTTGTAAAACCGGAACTTTACATGCATTGTCCAATGGGACATCAAAATATTTGACGTGTTTGTCTATAATAATAAAATAACCTAAGTTTGAAATATCAAAGGTTTACATTATCAGATTGCTAAGATATTGGAATTAGAAAGTTTGCGTTTGTGACGAAGACGTTATAAAAAATTGTAATTTAAAAATAAACTAATTTTGATTAACAATAATTTAAATACCTCAACAAATTAATTATAAACATGGTATGTATTGTAACAAACAATTGTTTTCAAAACTTGTTGAATCAATATGAAAAAGTTTGAGATGTTTCTAAATTGAGGATATCAATTTATGTTATAAAAAAATATATATGATAAATTAAACAAGACATTGTTCCTTACAGCCGGCCAAACAGCTGGACCAAATGGGCTGAAATTTTTTTATGAGAACCCAAGGTACCCTGGGGGTAACATAGGCTAAATAAATTCTTTTTTTAATTCCACGGGCAACGCCGGGCCCTTCAGCTAGTGTTTAATAAAAAGTAATATTATATAAATAATTATAAATACCTGATGGTAAGGTAGTTGGTAGTTACAAAACGACCATTTATAATCTCCAGAAGAAATAAATGAATCCCTAAAAAAATAAGTTTATAAAAATATAAAAAATCTAATCAAGAAACAAATAAACTGACAAATCATAAAATTTACCTTTATAAGAAAGATGAAAAATAATAACTAAAGAATTAGGTCTTGGACAAAAATTTTCTATTCCTTTTTCTCTACAACCATATTATGTAAACCTTTGATATTTTAACAATTAGATTTTTAGATTTAACAAAATTCATAGTTTGAAATATCTAAGGTCTACAACATTTGGTTTTAAAGATATCGGAATCAAAAAATCAGAGTTTGTGCAGGGAAAAATTCAATTCCTTAATGATTTAAAACGTAAATATTTGAACTGATAATAATAATTATTTCAAAAATATATGTAAATGGTTGAAAATGTAAAACTAGACAGAAAAACTGTATTTTAATTAAGTTTAATAAAAACCTGAAATATACAAACATCCAGGATGTAACGACAGTACTGTACACACCAATCATCCCTTGTACAAGCATAAGAGACACACCAACACCCTGAAATATGTACATTGTATAAGTTTAAACTGTAAAATTATGAAAATGTCTCATTTATGTATTAGTTGGGAACACGTCATGCTCAATCAAGATAAAGATGCGCAAAATATTAATTTCATTGTGTAAGTTTTGCACAGTACATTCGAAACTGTAGAGGAAATACAGGGAAGTAACGCGTATTTTAAAGTGACCCTCTATGCAAGAATGGTAATGCCGATTTACAACTGTGCCCTTATAAGTAGAAAATGCGCAAGTCACTTAATGGCAGAAAACCCACGAATAAAAAACGCTTTCAAAAAAGCAGTTCTAATTCATGCTTGATCAGACGAAGCTTTAAAGAATACTGTTGTAAACCGGGCATTGCCATCTTTGTATGGAAGTACATCAGTCCCTTATCTTAAGTTTGAATGTTTGAGTGATGAATGAACACCAAAATGGTAAATTGAATCTAGTATTTGAGTATTATGATCAAACAGTGTAAAAACAAGATAGAAATCTTGATATGCTTAAATTTTATATTTATATATGTACTTTTGTACATAAAAATGACACAAGCTCTATACCACGCAAAATAACTTGACGTGATTAAGATGAAACAAGTTTTATACCACGCCTGTAGTACTAAGTCAAAAAGAAATTCGACTAATCATAATTAAAACAAAAAATCCAAACATTTTAAAAATACATTAAAATCTTGACATAGTAAGGAACAAAGGAATTGAGTTTTTGCCTCGAACTCAAATCTTCTGATCTCAATATCTTTGCAACCTGATGGTGAAAACCTTTGATATTTCACACTTAGATTATTTTATCTATAAGTATTAATAGCTTGAAATATCTAAGATCTACGACATTGGGTTACAAAGATATAGAGATTTGAAAATCAAAGTTTGTGGCAAAAACTCAACTCCATTNCCTGCTGTTTTAACAAAACAAGACTCCCAAATACGGAAACATTCAAATAACATGTTAAACTTATTCCTCAAAACGATATTTTAGAATTTTCGTTGTTAAGTTTAACCATTCCTAAATGTACATTAAATAGAATTTTATCAACAATGATTTTACTAATTTTGCTTCTATTTTAACTTTTGTATATATATTTATATATATACATCTATATACATATTTATTATTTACACTATAAACAATTGTTCTGTGTCATATTCATTGTACTATTAAAGGTCCTAACTTAAGTCTAAAAGTCGTCTTCCTATTTCGGAGTTTTCTGGTTTTCAATGTACATATTGATATTTTTTATAATTTGCTGTGTACTTAGTGTGGACTCATTTCCTCTTCTATTTGTTGCCATATGTCGCAGATTCAAGATCTTCTTCCCAGTCACATCCATCCTTACTTCCGAGTATATTATTGGTCTTTACTTTCTTCCGGTTCTAAACTTTCCTTGTTCTATACTTTCTTCATTGCTTTTTGCTTTCTTCCTTGTTCTTTACTTTCTTCCCTGTTCTTTACTTTCTTCCCTGTTCTTTATTTTCTTCCTTGTTCTTTACTTTCTTCCCTGCTCTTTACTTTCTTCCTTGTTCTTTACTTTCTTCGGTGTTCTTTACTTTCTTCCCTGTTTTTTACTTTCTTCCTTGTTCTTTACTTTCTTCGCTATTCTTTACTTTCTTCCCTGCTCTTTACTTTCTTTCCTGTTCTTTATTTTCTTCCTTCTTTTTTACTTTCTTCGCTGTTTTTTACTTTCTTCCCTGTTCTTAACTTTCTTTCTTGTTCTTTACTTTCTTCCCTGTTCTTAACTTTCTTCCTTGCTCTTAACTTTCTTCCCTGTTCTTTACTTTCTTTCTTGTTCTTTACTTTCTTCCTTGTTCTTTACTTTCTTCCCTGTTCTTGACTTTCTTCCCTGTTCTATACTTTCTTTTTTGTTCTTTAATTTCTTCCGTGTTCTTTACTTTCTTCCTTGGGGGGTAACGTAGGATTAAAAATTCGAGTTTTTTATATTTGATTTTTTTAATTCCACGGACAACGCCTGGCACTTCAGCTAGTTTTTAACAAAAGTTTACCCCTACCTGAAATATAGGTGATATTCTCCACATATCTATAATCCCTGAGCCCAGATATTGTCCTAAACTAGTGAAGAGGGAGAGCATTGGTAGTCCAAACAGCAGGGTTAACAACAGGAATTGAAGAAGAAAAATTACTGAAAACAAAAGTTACAATTTTACAATATGACTTTTGAATCGATGAAAGTACACATTTATTTATATAAATTTGTTCGATTATAATTTTGTGAACACGAAAAGCTTGTCGATAATAGGTTCGGTGCAGGGGATAAACTGACATGGCAAGGTTATATCATAAAGGATAGTTACTTGGGGATTAGTGAAAGATTTCAGTTTTATGATAAACGGGGTATTTTATTGAAGGATTTCCTGCTCAGAGTCAGCTAACAGGGTTTCAAGAAGGTTCACAGGTTCACGTGAATTAATGTTATAGCAGAAGCTTTATCACGCACCCCTGACCCTTCAGTAAAAGTAAATTCAACCTAAAGTCTGACCGCGTCAACCTTGTTGCACCGGCTAGTCCCATTGAGTGTTTGCTTTATTTACCCAATGTCCGGGCGATACAGTACAAACTGTGACTGGAAAGGTTGACCCGGCTCGGAAATTCAAATGTACTATGGCTGCCCGTGTTATCTATTAAGGCAAAAAGTTGGCGTTTATTGTTGAGTAAATGTAAGTAAAACCTTGCAAAGACTTTATATTCTAAAGGGGAAAAGTCAAATTTTGAACTACCTTTTGTTCTAATTCAGAGAATATTAATAGCCGTAAGGATTTGTTTCACGTCAATGGATGGAGAAAACAAGTTCCTCAAAATTTATTTTTAAAATGACCTATTTAAAATATTACTATTACTTTAAAAGCTAACGCCCCGAATTAAGTATTAAACAAAATTAATCCCCGGAAAAAAATGTTTTTTAATAAACCAATCTTAAATATATTTCAAAATACTTCACTTCAAAAAATCTAGACCCCGAATTTTAAAAGACTACCCACCACATTACGTATTTTCAAAACTTAAATTTATAGTACCCCAAATGAATATTTAAAAAGTATTGCTAATATATAACTTTCGACGTATTTTCAAAAATCTGACCTCCGAAGTCTGCTGTAAGAATACTGAATCTACTGATAGAAAACATGCCGAGCAGAGCAGAGAGTGAAGAGAAGAGAAAACTTAAAGAATGTTGCCACGCCCCCACCTGAACCCGCCCCGCCTCCTCCTCAGCACCAACAGGTCGACCACGCCTTCCGGGTGGAGGCCGAGTAGATCTTGTTGGAGATGCACGCCTGCTTCCATGTCGAGACGATGTTCTAGATAGATAGATAGATAGATAGATAGATAGATAGATAGATAGATAGATAGATAGATAGATAGATAGATAGATAGATAGATAGATAGATAGATAGATAGATTGATAGATAGATAGATAGATAGATAGATAGATTGATAGATAGATGGATAGATAGAAATAATTATTTTTAGAATAGTGAAAAAATAAATTTCAGGCTTGACAAAAGAATTTTTATTTTATGAGATATTGCACCAGAAATAGCCTTGTAAGGGTTAGATTGGTGATGCTACAATACACATTTCTTGCATAATCATTATTTTCATCATGAAATGTGAAATATTTCTAATTTTTCTGATATTTCTGATATTTCATTCAGATATTTCCAATATCTTTAAAAAGCTCTTTGCTCTTATATATCTATACTAAGGCTAGAAAAAAAATTCTTAAAAATTCTATTTTTCCTAAATTTTTTAAAGCTGTTTTTTCAATTCTCCGGGCAACGCCGGACCATTCAAATTGTTTCTAATATTTACGATATTTATAATACTAGACTTTTAAGGCGCTTCCCTGGAGGTCATGTGAGGTCCCACACCAAATTAGGGTTCGATCGGTCGTTCAGTCGTTCGGACGTATATTGGATACAAACTTAAATACAGACAGACAAGCAAAGATTATACAAAGCTTTTAGGGCACTCCGCGCCCATCTTCTATTTCAATAGAACATTTTCTCGATCTTTGTAATCATTGTAAAATAAAAACAAAAAAATATATATTTTGAATAGAATAAAAAATTCTTTAAAATTCAAATATTTTTTCAAACTTCGAAATTTGTTTTTCCATACTGTGTTAAAATTCCACTGGCAACGCCGCGCCGGGCATTCAGTCAGTATTAAATATTTCTAATATTTCTAATATTTCTAACATATCTAACCTGCGACTGCTTCGACTTCTGTGACTATGTCTCCCTGTGCTTCCGCCTCCTCTTCTCCTTCTAAAAACAAAATTATAAAATATTCACCCTCTGTGCAGTTGTGCAAAGAAATGGGCATCATTTTTTAGAACGAACGAAATTTTTTTGAACGAACGAAATTTTTCGTAAAAAACTACACGAACGATTTTACTGAACGATCATTCCGTGAAAAAACGAACGATATAGATAAAAAATGAACGATACATTTTTGAGAACGAACAAAATCGACTATTGAAAAAAAATGAACGAAATGGGTTGTTCACGAAAGATGAACGATCGAAATGAAAAAAATCGAACGTGACCATCTCTACTGCGCACTTCTGATGCAACACATCTTCTATTAAGAAGCCCTGAGCAGATGTATTTGAACGCTGTGAAATTATCTAAACATGACCATATATGGAGAATCAGGCTTTTCAAGGTTAATACAACAGTTTACCTAATCAGACAAACTTATTGATAAAGAATAGATTGGATTTCAGGACTCTTAACTCAGAGTAAGTTTTAAAGACGTGTGGTAAATGGACGTTAATTTCGTTCTGTCAAAATGAAAACGATAAGTTAACAATTAAACCCTCAAACAAATATATATCTAAATTTTTTAAAGTATAGTGCAATGATATAATCTTTTGAAGAAGATAAAATTATAATCAAACTGCATAGATGCAGAAGTACTCCTGATTGAAATACTAATTCGGAACGAAAACCAATCATACAAAAAAATTAAACTTTTATTCGACCCAACACTCTTTTATTTCAATTTTTTAAAATATTAACACAGCCAGAAAAATATTCAAACAAAAATATTTATTCAACGCTAGAAATAAACCTTCTAGCGAAAAAAATAATCTGAAAAAATGTCAGGCCTACTTTCGAGAGAATTATTGAAGAAAAAATTTAACAACCCATAGAAAATCCAATCACTCAAAACTTGACAGAAAGAGAAGGTAAAATTTATGTAACATTACTGTAACGACTTTGTAACCTTGTAGCTCCTCTGGTTTTGAACTTACGTAAAAATTATGGGAAAGCAAATATATTAGAACTAGCCTTATTGGGCGCTTCGCGCCCATCTTCTAAATTAATTGTGAACATGTTCTCTTTGTGTACATCGTAAAACAAAACAAAAATAATTCGCAGATTTTCACAAAAAATTTCGTGGATTTTCAAAATTTTCAAAAATTTAATGAAGATCGAATTTTGATGTAGACAAATATTTGAAATTTTGATCATTCATAAACCTTCCCTGGGGTTACTTGAGGTCCCACAAAAAATTTGGGCCCGATCGGTTCAGCCGTTTTGACGTTTATTGGATACAAACAAACAGACAAACAGACAAACAAACACCCAGACAAGCCAAATTTATATATAGACTAGCCTTAGAGGGCGCTTCGCGCCCATCTTCTAAATTAATTGTGAACATGTTCTCTTTGTGTACATCGTAAAACAAAACAAAAATAATTCGCGGATTTTCACAAAAAATTTCGTGGATTTTCAAAATTTTAAAAAATTTAATGAAGATCGAAGTTTGATGGAGACAAATATTTGAAATTTTGATCATTCATAAACCTTCCCTGGGGTTACTTGATGTCCCACAAAAAATTTGGGCCCGATCGGTTCAGCCGTTTTGACGTTTATTGGATACAAACAAACAGACAAACAGACAAACAAACAGACAAGCCAAATTTATATATAGATTTCTAAACATTTGGTTCTTCTCAATAGATGTTAATAGAAGGAGTTATGATTATAAACATTTATGTATCAGATTCCAATCTGACGTACAATTTACAATTAATAGTTTGACTTGATATTTTTAATGTTCTTGTTTTTGTTATATTCTTCAATATTCACATTTGAAATAATGTTTATCTTCCGCACCGTTTGTATCCCTGTATCTACGTATCATTTCAATATATGTTACCCTGTACCCTTGGTATCTCTTCGACATCCCTGTCCTCTCTATGTGCCCGTATCCCTGTATCCCTGCATCCCTGTATCTCTGTATCTCTGTATGCCCTTTGTATCCCTGTAACCCTTTATCACTGTATCTCTGAACCCCTGTATCCGGCTCTATATCTCTGTCTTCTGTATCTCTGTATCCCTGTATTCCTGTATCCCTGTATCCGTGTATCCAATCGTATCTACATTTATCTCTTTGTGGATTAGGTTAGCTTTTGGCTTGAACTTTATACTACATACATATGTAATGCATTGTATATGCAAATACGGTCGGATTTCATTCTATTCCACTAGGATTTAGGTTGCAAAGGAAGTAGGTGGGTATCTAAATAGATAAATAGCCAGGTAGGAAGGTAGGAGTGTAGGTAGTTATTGGTAGGGTAGATTGTTGTAAGGTAGGTAGGAAGGTAGGTAGATATGTGGGTACTGTTGTGAATTGGACATGCCAATCTCAAATAGGAGGGTTCCTTGAAACAACTAAACAATTAAATCTTTACAATCTGTACAGTAGTCAGTAGTTTGCAATATTTTTATTGTCTAATAGTCAGTTGTTTGCAGTGTTTGGACAAGTTCTTTAGGATTCATTTGAGACATATAAAAGATCTGTAAATCCTGAGTTTGAGTGGAAAGTCGACGTTCAAAAACGTACTTTTGAGTGGATACGTTTTCTGAATTGTTTTTTTTTAAATTATTAAACAATGACGACAAAAAAATGTAAAGAAAATTCTACAGTAAACTAATTAAAGTTTAGGAACAGGTTGAGAAAATAAAAATTAACTCTTATCATCGAAAATAAGTAATCTTATTCAATTATTAGTTTCAAGTTCATGATTTTGAACGTCGACTTTGCGCTCAAACTCAGTAACTAATTATACATCGTTTTATATGTCTCAAATGAATCCTAAAGAATTTGTCCAAAACACTGCATACTCAGTTTAACTACCTTACATAGCCGGTCTGTCACTTTAATGCTATGTTTTTGTTTACGTTTAGTTAAACAAATATTTGAGATTCCTCTTTCAACTAAACATACAAATAGAAAGCAAAAATAAAACACACATAAAAACAAGCAGGATTGTACAAGGATAAATTGTATAAATAAAAGAATATGTACTTTAAGAATCTGAGAAATACTGTGGTTTCTAATTTTGTAGGCGTTAACATCTTTTTATTTTTCATTGCTTCTATATCAGAATATCAGGAGCGTATTCAGGAATTTGGGGGGGCTATCTTTCTCTCTGTCCAGGGGGCTGAGCACCTCTTATGATCCAAAAATCTCCTAAAATCACAGATTTTATTGATCAAGGGGCTCAGCCCCCCCCCCGTCTGCAGAAGATGATGTTCTTGATAATAAAAAAATTAATTAAATCGAGAGGGTTTAGCTAGAAAGAGAAAATACACGCTTTACAGTTTACAGCTTTATCAGTATCATTATAGTTAGTTAAACCAGAATATAAGAAGATATTATTAAACCCAACATATGCTTCTATTTGTTCAAGAATATTGTCTAAAGTTAGAATATACAGGGTGTCCCACATCATGTTATACCGTTTAAAGCTCTAAATTGAGATATTCTAGACTAATCAGAAAAATTAAAAAGAATGAATACTTTCGAAAAATTGTACGCGGCTAGTATAAAAATTTGCATGCAGAAAATGCTAGCTTTTCGAGTAGTATAAGCGTATTTTGGTGTTAAAGCTTGGAGATAATCTAATACGATATGGGACGCTCTGTATTTGTATCCTGTGTATCCTGTGTATCCTGTGTATCCTGTGTATCCTGTGTATCCTGTGTATCCTGTGTATCCTGTTTATCACGTTATAGTATCTCTTCAAATAAATAAAATAATAAAATAATAACAATTTTTAACTATTTTTCTAGATCTCCCTCTCCCTCTGTTCAATGATTGTATGAGTGTTTACCGTACCGTAAATATACATTGTTGCAATACAAAAACAGGGCGTCATAAAAAAAGTGTTCAAAAGAATATCCAAATAAAAAATGTAAAAAGTTTTATTGTAATTCACCCATACGATAACTTCGACATTCTTGTTAAAGGGACTGTTCGAGTAATTAGAAGTGACCCTTTATGTAAAGATGGCACTGCCCGATCAACAACGGTACCACTAAAACCAGATCAAGTATGAATTAGATATCCATGTTTATAATTTTCTTTAAATGATTTTTTTGTAAATTTTCTCTACGTACTTGTGACAATTGTGAAGGGCAATATATCGGAAGTAAGCGATAATATCTTTCACATTATTGATCAGATAAAGGTTGCAAGGTACCGTTGTGAATCTTGCTATATTTTCCTGGAGGGTCAGAAGGACAGAAAAAAAAGTTTGAAAAAAACTTACCTTCTTTCTCTTCTTCTACTTGCACTGGTTCCCCTGCCATGTCCTCTACCACCTCTGCAGCGGGTTTCTCTGTAAAAAAATATTAAATTTCTAAAAAACTTTATTCTTTCTAAAAACTGAGAATAAGGATGAAGTTCGTATGGATTCCCCATTTTCTGAAAGTATTTTGCAAACAGTTAGGGTAGGTTGCTAGTTTACTAACCTGGTACATTTTGTACAGTAAGGGTATGTTGCTAGTTTACTAACCTGGCACATTGTGTACAGTAAGGGTAGGTTGCTAGTTTACTAACCTGGTACATTGTGTACAGTAAGGGTAGGTTGCTAGTTTACTAACCTGGCACATTGTGTACAGTTAGGGTAGGTTGCTAGTTTACTAACCTGGTACATTTTGTACAGTTAGGGTAGGTTGCTAGTTTACTAACCTGGCACATTGTGTACAATAAGGGTAGGTTGCTAGTTTACTAACCTGGTACATTGTGTACAGTAAGGGTAGGTTGCTAGTTTACTAACCTGGTACATTGTGTACAGTTAGGGTATGTTGCTAGTTTACTAACCTGGTACATTGTGTACAGTTAGGATAGGTTGATAGTTTACTAACCTGGTACATTGTGTACAGTTAGGGCAGGTTGCTAGTTTACTAACCTGGCACATTGTGTACAGTTATGGCAGGTTGATAGTTTACTAACCTGGCACATTGTGTACAGTTAGGGTAGGTTGCTAGTTTACTTACCTGGCACATTGTGTACAGTTAGGGTAGGTTGCTAGTTTACTAACCTGGTACATTGTGTACAGTTAGGGTAGGTTGCTAGTTTAATAACNCCCCCCCCCCTCCCATCCCCCCGCTATTATAACTAACAAATATGCAAAATAAAAGCGCTCTCAAGTTTTAACATGAAGTTGAGTTTATGAGTGTATTCTGCCTTGAATCTACCAACTGGCGTGGGGAGAAATTATCAGAGCTACAGCTGGGAATCATGTCGAAATAATGGGGAGCAAAAAGAGGTGAGGAGCCATCTGAAGGGGAAAATTTTCAGCTTTAAAGGGACTGTACACGTAATTTAAAGTCATCCTCCAGTTAAACGGCGGCATGTCTGATACACAATGCACGTAAATCTAACCACATCAATGTGTCTCTCATTAATAATATATCGCGCGTAAGAAACTTTACATATACAGAGCGTCCCATATCATATTAGACTATCTCCAAGCTTCAATGCCAAATTAAACCCATAATACTCGAAAAAGCTAACATTTTCTGCAAGAAAAAATTTATGTAAGCCTTATTCAATTTTATGAAATGATATATTCTTCTTATAATTTCTCATCAGGGGTCAATATAATTCCCAAAAAAGCTGATTTTCTCGATCCTGCCCCCAATTTTTAAAAAAAATGCCCCCAGTTAAAATTTTATTTTCAAATTCCACTAACACATTTGCCCCAATGCCCCCAATTTTGAAAAAAAATGCCCCCAATTTTTAAAAAAAATGCCCCCAGTTAAAATTTTTTTTTCAAATTCCACTAACACATTTGCCCCAATGCCCCCAATTTTGAAAAAAAATGCCCCCAATTTTTAAAAAAAATGCCCCCAGTTAAAATTTTTTTTTCAAATTCCACTAACACATTTGCCCCCAATTTGAAAAAAATGACCCCAATTTCTAAAAAAAATGCCCCCAATTTTAATTTTAATTATCATATAAAAAAAATTTGCCCCCAATTAAAGAATTTGCCCCCATTTCTTTCAAATTTGTCAATCCCAAATGGGATTGAAAAAGGAATTATATTGACCCCTGTTTCTCATTAGTCCCAAAAAAACATAATATAGACTGATTAACGATATAATATGATATGGGACACCCTGTATGTGTAAAATACACAGCACAACACAAATATTTAATAGCACATACCAAACAACTATATTAATAGGTAAAAAGTCACGATGGACTTTTAACCAAGACCTTTTTTACCAATTAATCTATTTTTCCCATATGAAAATTAATCTTTTTAAATACGAATTCTCTGTAAAAGTGATTGGCGGATTTTAACTGTAAAAATATTTATTACGTTTCAAGGTGGAAAACTGACTAAGTCATCTTTATTTTTAGCCAGATAAATATTTAGAGGGTACCTTTTTGAATTAGACATGTCATTCTACAAATGGAGTATCACTAAAAAATCGAAATCAAAAGCAATCTTTTTGCAAATGTTAAGATTACTTTACAGAACGTACTCGGCATTGTCGCCATATTTAAACAGTCCTGGTCCGAATTTCATGAATTTGAGCTGCGTCTCAAATCCACCAACAACCGGTTTTAATAGCGCGGGCTTAAATATTGAAATATTGAATACAATTTTTAGTAGAACCAATCATATTTGAGCCGCATCTTAAATTTAAGCCACGGCTCCAATTCATTATTTTCCGCCTCAGCATTCACCTGTCTCATAGGATATTAATCAAAACTTTCCCACTTTTAGTGGTGGGAAATGAAATAGTCAAGTATTTGCATGTTTTCCCGCGTTTTTTTTTACAAGTTTCGAGGATTTCTTCCACGCTTCAGCAGCCGAGAGACTTTAACTTGCGGTAACACGGTGGCTGAACATTTACTTCATAAAGTGTAGAATTTAAATTTGCATCCTCTCAATCTTATTCAATTATCATCTTTTTCTGTGGTAACAATTTTGTTCCTAACTACAGTGAGAACTAGAAAACTCTGGAATAGGAAGACGACAGTTAGACTCAAGTTATGATCTTTAATATAGTCCAATGAACGAAAGACACAACAAGTGTGCAGTGTAAACAGACCTATTTCACTTAATGAGCGGTACAATAAGTTACTGGTAGACCTCTTTCTTTGTAACAACATCAAATAAATTAAATTATTGGAGTAATGGAGTCTCTTATTAAAATATCTATAAATCTAACATTAGAGAAACATACTTAAAAATTTAAATACTAAAGTGTAGTGACAAAAGATTATTAATTCTAATGTTTCTGATGTGAAATGTTATCTTTATGATATTGCATATTATTAAAGCTTCATCATTCTGTACGAGGTGTAAAGATCTAGCTGTATTTAAGGAAAAGGAAGAGAGCTGGTACTGAAACCATATGAAAGTTGAACTTTCGGGCTTTTTAATTTTCAGATAAGTTTTTGATATAACAAACTTTTTTTTCAAAACACTCCAATAAGAATTTAAACAATAAATAGTCTTAACTATGCCATTTTTATTCCTACAAAATTAAGTCCCCCCAATCCAATAAAAAGTAACTGAGATAGTTTTAACAGTAAAACATTATAAAGCTGTATAGTGTATTTACTGGAACCACTTACACTTTCTAAATCAGTATATTTCCTCAGATCCCATTTAACGTCATTAAACCACATCAAACCCTATTCAACCACTTTAACCACAGAAATCTCACTTTTTTCTTCAGTTTTCTAAAAACCTCTTCAATAAAAGCTAGAACATAGAACAAATAAACCTATCTTAAATAAACTTATCTAGCTGATGGTGTAAACCTTTAAACTTATTCTAGCTGATGGTGTAAACCTTTAAACTTATTCTGGCTGATGGTGTAAACCTTTAAACTTATTCCAGCTGATGGTGTAAACCTTTAAACTTATTCTAGCTGATTATACCTTTAAACTTATTCTAGCTGATGGCGTAAACCTTTAAACTTATTCTAGCTGATGGTGTAAACCTTTAAACTTATTCTAGCTGATTAAACCTTTAAACTTATTCTAGCTGATGTTACTTTTAAACTTATTCTAGCTGATGGTGTAAACCTTTAAACTTATTCTAGCTGATGGTGTAAACCTTTAAACTGTGCCAGTTAATGGTGTACACCTTTAAACTTATTCTAGCTGATGGTGTAAACCTTTAAACTTATCTAGCTGATGTTGTAAACCTTTAAACTTATTCCAGCTGATGGTGTAAACCTTTATACTTATTCTAGCTGATTAAACCTTTAAACTTATTCTAGCTGATGATTTAAACCTTTAAACTGTGCCAGCTGATGATGTAAACCTTTAAACTGTGCCAGCTGATGGTTTAAACCTTTAAACTGTACTAGGTAATGGTGTAAACCTTTAAACTTATTTTAGCTGATGATGTAAACCTTTAAACTGTGCCAGCTGATGGTGTAAACCTTTAAAATTATAAACGTTGGGTATTTCATCTCTTTCAGTCTTTAGTTGTTCAGAGAGTATTTCACTTTCTTTATTATAACAATTTCTTCACCATTTCTTAATTATATTAGTTTTGTTAATTTAATTGATTATAATTTGTCTTTAAATCCATAAATTTCTAATCAAAGCATAGAAGAAGGAAATCGATTGATTAGCTTAATGATGCTGTTTGGAAACACTTGATTAATTTTCTTCACAGATTCCTGAAATTTACTTTAAACTCCCTTTAATGGGACTGTAAGTGTTATTTCAAGTGAAACCCCATGCAAAGATGACAATGCCCGATTCACAAAGGTACCCGTAGAAGATTTGTCTGATCAAGTAAGAATTAGATATCAATGATTTTAAATTTGAAAACTTATCATTTTCAACTGTGGTATTCTCAACAACAGTGACAATTGCGCGTTTCTACTGCAAGTAACATATAGGAATTATCAAAAATACCCATTTTCAAACCTAGAAAAACGACATTATTTTTCACATCATTGATCAAAGAAAGGTTTCAAGTGTACCGTCGTGAATCGAACATTCCCATCGTCTCATGGAGGGTCACTTGAAATTACGCTTACTGTCCCTTTCTTTCAAGATTACAGAGACTGTTCACAAATTTGAAGTGACCACCCCTATTAAGGATTGTCGCACGGCCGATGGACAACGGTACCCTTCAAACCTTTATCCGAGTAACAACGAGAAAGATATCTTTGTTCTCATTTCTTAAAAAGTGATTGATTGATTTCTGTCAATTTGTAATAAAATAATATTTATTATTTACCATAAAAGTTTATTTAGTTAAAACCGTTGCAATATTTAAACTATATCTGTAGGCCTTTATACTTGAACTATAGTATTACAGTATTTTTCATTTTAGAGTTGCAAGGAACCATATATTTAAGGAAACATACAGTTTAAATTCTTTACAGTCGTCTCTGAAGTCTCATCCTTATATCAACCAGACGGTAATGTCCCTTCTCTAGCTATCATGTTACCTTCTTTAGAAATTCGAAATTGAAATGGATAGTCTAGGGAAAATACTGTATTAGTGCTTAACAACTTCACATGTAGGATAAACTTAAAGGGACTGTTCGATTGACAGTATGATGTCGCAGACCTTTGATATTTGAAACTATGAATTATGGCGGACCAAAAGGTTTTAGTTTTAAACATCAAAGTTTTCAAAACACCTGAACAGATATAAGAATCAGTTTAGTTTCTGTTTAACTATATCCACACTGCAATAGATATATCTATAATAACATTCAACGGAAAAATTACAGTTAGATATATCGCACACTCTGTGCGGTATAATAATTTCTGCTTCCTTCATAACTCATGTTGTGTTGTTACCTTTCAGCGATATATCAACAATATAGCTATTTTTAAATTTGCGATATATCTAACCGTAACTTTCCGGTTAAATGCGAAAGCGGTTTTTTTGCAATGCAACTACATTCCATATTATATGTGCAGAGTATCGTGTATGTGTTTCAGAATGTGTTTGCTTTTGATGTGCACTTCAACTTCGCAATTTTGTAAATACTCGAACATATCATCGATCAAACTTATTATACTTCCAAAATATAAGTTGGTGCGTCAAAATAGAATTAACCTGTTTCAATTCAATTTTGAATTAGTTAACAAGCCTGTAAGAATGTTCCTGTGGTTCTACCAAATCCCCCATTTAATGTCGGTGTTTAAACAGTTATATTCGGACATACAAACAAACATCTTTTGTTAAAAAAATAGCGCACTTTTGCAGGAACGCAAATTTTTAGAACACTCATCGGGAGGAACAATATGTGACACAAACACCCCAGTTTTCGATAAAAGGACACCAAGGCAATTGTCACAGTTGAAGAGGTGTGTGAATTGACAAAATGTATGGTTTTCCAAATACAAACTGACCAAAATATATTCTTCTTATANGATCAAATGTAAAGTGATCAAATGTAAATTGACCACATGTAAATTGACCAAATGTATGGTTTTCCAAATACAAACTATCCAAATGTAAATTGACCAAATGTAAATTGACAAAATGTATGGTTTTCCAAATACAAACTATCCAAAATGTAAATTGACAAAATGTATGGTTTTCCAAATACAAACTGGCCAAATGTAACATGACCAAATGTAAATTGACCAAATGTTTGGTGTTCCAAATACAAACTGATGAAATGTAAATTGATGAAATGTAAATTGATGAAATGTAAATTGATGAAATGTAAATTGATGAAATGTAAATTGATGAAATGTAAATTGATCAAATGTAAATTGACCAAATGTATTTTGACCAAATGTAACCAGTCCGTAACGATCAGTTAAAGAGACCCCACTCTATAACCAAAAGTTTTCTATCTGATTTTTCATTCCACGATTTATTTTGCAAAAATATCACTTTTAAGATTATTTGTATTATTATTTTTAAATTTGAATTTAAGTAATCAAATATGTTTAGCAAGTGTAAAAAAATAGATTGTATTGAAATACGGAAATCCTTGTTGTAAACTATTCTAAGAATTATGCTAAATATAAGTTCAACCAAAATCCTTTTTTCTTTCTCATCGCTGACTAATTAAATTCAGTTCAGGACGTTAACTAACTAGTTAATTAACTGACTTAATATCTATTTGCCTAACTGACTAACTGACTTATTGACCAACTGGCTAAATGACTAACTAACCATATAATATATATATATATATATATGACTAACTGACTCAATGAATAACTGGCTCAATGACTAACTGACTAAATGACTAATAAAACCGGGTTACAGACTCCGAAACCCGGTTTTATGATATGCAAAAAGTTTCAGACTCTGGATTTTCCTCTACACAACATGGGTTCAATACTTATGGGCGTTGTTTCTACATTTCCATAGCATCATACTTCCGTACCCTTGACATCTCTAGCTTTATAAACATTTATTAATTCAAGAACATTCACCGCCAGGGGCGTATTCTGAATATTTCTAGGGGATGGTATTCTTTTTCTTTCTAGAGGGGGAAGGGTGGGCTCAGCAACCAATGGGTTCAAAAAAAATAAAAACAAAGATTTCACTGATCCAGGGCGGTGGGGCTGAGCTCCGATAGCCCCCCTGAATACGTTCACTGTATGCACTTTAGAGTGTTCTGGTAAACATGATGATTTATTGAATACTAGCTGAAGCACCCGGTGAATTTAAATACTTAAAAAAAATTAAATTTTTGAAGAAAAAAAGTTAGATTTTTGAAGAGAAAAAGAATCAATTTTTTCAGTCTATGTTTGTTACACAGGGTACCCATGGGTATCCTCAAAAAATGTCAGCCAATTTAATTCAGCCGTTTGACCAGCTATAGCTAACATATCATATAAAAATATGCAAGAGTGAAGAGCTTTATTGCATAGATTGAGGACAGTATTCGAAGTATTTAATCGTGATAATAATTTTTTAGTCCTAGACTCGTGAAATACTCAAGTTCTGACATTATATAAATATGGGTCCGAGACTCGTGAAATACTCAAGTTCTGACATTTTATAAATATGGGTCCTAAACTCGTGAAATACTCAAGTCCTGACATTATATAAATATGGGTCTGCTTTAGTTTTGTTTTCAAATTTACCGGAATTTTAAAATATGTCTTTCAGATTTCAATTTAAAAAAAGCAAATATCTTTTTAGGATGTAAAGGTTAAATATACAGGGGGTGGCAATGGGGGCTATGTCCCCCCTGGAAAAGTGAAGGCTATGTCCCCAACGTAGGCTTTTGAACTACAAATTAAATAAATGAAAACGAAATGCAAAAATATCAAAAGATCAAATGCCAAATGATCAAATGCCGAATAGTTGAATAGTTTAAATAAATTAAACGAAATAGTTAAATAATCTAAATAAATGAAAACGAAATAGTTGAATAGTTTAAATAAATAAAAACGAAATAGTTAAATAATCTAAATAAATGAAAACGAAATAGTTGAATAGTTTAAATAAATAAAACGAAATGATAAAACAAAAGTATTTAAGTTAAAATGAGTTAACGTAAATGTAAACTATATAATTATTAGTTTCACATGATGATGCAATTAACTGTTATGCATTTATGATATTAGAAACTACTAATTGGACAGTGCAATTACAAGCGGAATTACAAGTGTAGATTGAGCAAGAAAATGCAAAATTTTTTGAAATCACAAACTTACAAACCTTAAATTCCCAATCCCATTATCTTTGCAACTAGATGGGGTAAATCTTTTATATTTCAAACTTCGGCTATTTGATTTGACAGAATTTCTACTCATATCAAAGATCTGCATCATCAGGTTGCAAAGCTATTGTAATTAGAATTAAGATCATTTAGTAATTTTTTATATATTTGGGTTAGAAGACCAACCTCAATCCTTTGATCGTTATTTTAACGGCTTTAGATCGTCATGAAGGGCTCAGTCTTTGTGGATAACCCTGTATAATTAGCCGAGGACCAAGTTTGAATTTTAATCAAGGAGAATTGAATAGAAGGAGGGGGCAATAGGGCTTCCGTATACTTTGCTGTGACGTTTTTGGACTGCTGAAGAACTAGTTTTTGCGTAACAACAATAATAAAGATTGTAAACAAAAACACAAATAATAAACAGACATCTAGGGGGGGGGGGGGCGCAGGATAACCTTGAATTTGATTGAAAATGTCTCTGTTATAAGATCCTTTTCGTATAAAACTATAAAATCCTTAACTTTTTCAATCTTTTTTAACACTACTTTTACAGTTTACTAACTCATGTTTGTTTTCATTAGATCGGCTGCCTTTGTTATTGTTGTTACGCAACAACTAGTTCTTCAGCAGTCCAAAAACGTCAGAGCAAAGTGTACGGAAGCCCTATCCCCCCTCCTTCTATTCAATATCTCCTTGATTTTAATAATATTATGAATAAAACTGGGGTTATTTCTTATCCCATTAATTATCTAGAAACCTGTATTTGTATCTTCAATTAATCCATCCTGTGAATCCCCATATCATATTATAAAAGAATGGTTCTAAAATAAAATTTCCGGGACCTCTCTAGCTATTATACTTGCCGTAATTTGTGATCTTTTAGAGAACATTAAAAAAAATATTAGTTGATAGAAAATCCACGAAATGGATGAATGGTCTAATCAGCTGAGTAGGAATTTTTTTATTTATTTCCTGTTTATCTGTGATTTCCTGCCATTTCCTGCATCCGGCCAATTAACCACAAAATTGTTGTGAGAGCAACCATTACGTAGTGTAACCCTAAAAGTCTGGAACTAAATGTTCTGGCCTCTACCCCCCCCCCCCCGCACAACCCTAGAAAAAGTCTATACGGTCCAAATAGAGATACAATGCATGTACAATAAATAGGCCAATATTTTACAGGCTAGTCAGTAAGTTTATGAATATTTAATAAATATTTCATAAGTTAACGGTAAGCAAATTTATTTCTAAGATGTTAAGTAGTGAAATAATTGAAATTGTCGCTTAGTTTCCTCGTAAATGGCCGATATTGTCTAGCTTTACATTAAGCATTATTTGCTCAACAAACCTACTGTCAGAAGGAAAATATTCCAAGAACCACCATAGCTTATTTCACATACAAGTGTATTGCAGCTTTTAAAGGGATGTACGCGTAATTTCAAATGACCCTCATGCAAAAATGACAATGTCCGATTTACAACGCTACCCAACTGTAATCTGATTTAAAATGTGAACGATACCGTTGTTCTCTGAATCAAAAAGTGTTTATTTCTGCGAAAACTGCTTCTTATATAGACTTAAGAGATACGCAATTTTCACTTTTGCTGATAAGGTTTTCTTTCGCAAAATATTTGCGCAATTTTTGCGGAAGAAAGGGAAAAGTTTTACTTTCGTTGCGCTACATTTTTACGCTAAAAAATGGCACTTTAAGCGATTATTCGCAAACTTCATTTCGCGCAAAATTGTGCTATTCCGCTTTTGTTTTATTCTGTTTTTCGCAATTTTGCGGAACATATTCTCATAAAAAGTTTGATTAAAGGTGTAAACTGTATATACATTTGTTATTTATTATTATTGTTATTTTTTGCAAATAATTGTTATGCTTAAAAAGAGAACTGTGCACGCTCTCCGACAAAAATCTAGCAGTATTTTGCCAACTAAGCTATGAAACAGACAGGTAGTATTTTGCCAACTAAGCTATGAAACAGACAGGTAGTATTTTGCCAACTAAGCTATGAAACAGACAGGTAGTATTTTGCCAACTAAGCTATGAAACAGACAGGTAGTATTTTGCCAACTAAGCTATGAAACAGACAGGTATTATTTTTTGAATGTATGTGTCTAAGCCAAGAAAATAATTATTTGTGAGGCCAAGGCGTTGAAACACTTCAAAGTTGAGGCTGTATAGAAATTTGATAACGCAGGGTTGTCTTTATCAATCATTTGCATTCGACTAAAAGTAGTCAACATTTGAAATATCAAAGGTTGCCACGGGCCAAAAACACAAAGATTCAGACAGCTAAAAGCAATGCATCAATTTTCAATTTTCGATTTTTAATTTTCTAATTTCTTATTTATTAATTTTGTCCATCAATTTGATGTTTTTGTAACTAAAAGTAACCAATTCGGAGTAGCATATTCATAATTTTGTTTGTATGTTTTTAAAAAAAAACCTTCAGTTGTTTGATTCTGTGCTGAAACTTGACTGTAACTCTCAATTTTGGTCAATTTGGTTAAAAATATCATTTTTTGCGTAAACATTTACGTTATGTTGAATATTTCCGGTTTTGCGCAAATTACACACACAAAAAATTGTTTGCGCTTCATGCGCAAAAGTTTCAGAAAAAAAATGTGCGCAAAAAATATGGTCATTTCGTGGAAACCCTACTTTTGAAACGAAAAAAAGACAATTTAAAGAGACAAAAACTTTGATATCTTGATCAGAAAAGGCTTTCAAGGGTACCGTTGTAAATCGAGCATTGTCATCTTTGATTTGAAGTTCTTATGAAATTACGCTTACAGTCTCTTTAAGAGAAATGTAAACATAAATATGAAGGTTTCTTGGACCAGATTTGTTGAAACATAAGACATGGTTGAACTGCAAAGACATAGTTCAACCACTTCTTTTTTACTTGAACTGGCTTCAAGAGAAGTTGTTGAACTATGTCTGCGAGGTTAAGCTCACCCATTTCGAAGTGTACTGCATTGATTTGCAGTACTCTGTCCGAATAAATAACAAGTTTTAGTAGAAAGTGAGCGTTATACACGCTATTCATTAATTCTGGCCCCTGGTGAAACTTCCTTGTAAGCTGTTCCATCTTGAGTACATACATATCTCTATTAACATGGTTTAACTGCAGTTTCTGGGAGCAATGTAAACAAAATTAAACCTCCTCAAGACAAGTTGTGTTTATATATGCAGAACATTTATTATATAAACAAATATTTGAAGGCTCCTGGTGTATTTTCCTTGTTCTGTCCCGTCTTTACATGCAGTCTATATGTTTGTTACCCGTACATGTGGTTTATATGAATTTACCTAGACAAAGGACTGTTCAGGAGAAAGTCTGAATCCGCACGCGTTAAGATCTCCAATTCACATTTCCGGTCACAGCAGGTCAAACCTGGGGTTTACGCACACACACACACACCTACCGACTTATATCATTTCAACATTCTCACACAATCTTGCTTTCACTATTTACAAGTACCGCTCGTGCACGGAGAAGTGCGCCTCAGGTCTGCGCGCACAGAGCTCTTGAGATATACTGATTCATTTCTATTCCACAGTAAATGTTAGACTACAAAAATGGAAATCAGAAAATATGGATTTTTTAAAACAAAAATTAAAAACTGAAAATTTTTAACCTTAATAGAAACAAAAATCATTTTTTAATCAAAATTTTGTTAATTTAAATTTCTCTTTAATTTTTTTATTTCAATTCTTTGTTTTAGTGAACTTTCAGAAATTTGATATAAAAGAGGAAATATATACAACCCTGTTTCAGGCAGGCCTCTGCTTGGCTTTACTCTCATACATGGATGGATAGATAGATAAATAGATATATGGATAGATAGATAGATAGGTGGAGAAACCGGGTGTATGAGTCTCCAGACCGAATAAACAGCTGATGAAACACAGACAGACAATACTAGGGATTAGCAGACAAATCCAGGCTATTGACAAGGGAAATGTACACGGAACATACATATCTTTATTTAAAATATAAGTATAGGCATGTAAACATATGTAAATACTTTTAAAAAGCAAAGAAACTTCAGTGCACTTTCTAAATAAAAAGTATATAAGGGTTCCTGGTGTTTCTTCCTTGGTTTTATAAAGAGGAGAAGCAGCTCTAAAAAGAACAATAATAAAGCTTAAAAGCTTTTTCTGATCATGAGTACAAATTAGATATCCATGATTATAATTTAGGAATCTGCTAGAGTATCCTAGTTCTCCTCCCTGAAGATGAGAAGCCAGGTTTCTTATTCTTAGGACTTTTTATGAATCGTCTTCCTGCAGATATGTGTTCCCATCTTCTGACAGAGTTGAGTGCTGATCCTAGACGTGCTACCAGAGCCAAAGATAATATAATATATATTAAAGTTGAATTTACTAGAAAAAAGTGTAAAACGGCCATTTTGTTGTACTGATTCCATACTGCAGGTGTACTTCACATATTTGTGCTATATAACCTTTTGGGCCTTGGAACATCATTTTATAGAAAATCTAAAATTAATATTAAAAGAAAACCAAATTATGAAATAGGCTGGTTTCATAATTGACCAATGATCATTTCACATAGACACTATGCCTTTCACTTTACAAAGAATGATTTTCCGTTATAACTATAAATTAAATGATGTTTTTTATTCACCTAATTCATTTTATAAAGTTTATTTAACAGCTTAAAAGAAATTCGAAATTGAAATGGATAGTCTAGGGAACATACTGTATTAATGTACTCTACTGCATATAATTTGTCAAAATTTACATGATTTGTACACTTTAAACTCCCTTTCAGGCTGAAAGGGACTGACGAAATTCATACAGAGGGATTTTCTTAATTCCACTCTAATATATATTCTATTCTCTTTGACCAGAGCAGACGAGCTCTGAGGAATAGGGTTTCCACGAAACAGTCAATTCTCTTCCGCAACAGTTGCGTGGTTTTGCACAAAATTCCTTTTTTTTTGCGAAATTCCGCATTATTTTCGTATCAATACGAAACCAGTTTTGCACGAAATTAAGCATTCATTGGAAAAAAAGATTTTCTTTGCACGAAATTTCGCATGAATACGAAATTTAAGTCAAAATTTTTTCATGATATTTGCATGAATACAGGTCATTTTTGCATTTAATTTTGAAAAAAGTTGAAATGTTTTAGCAGTGTGCATGAAAAAGAAATTAAGTAATAATATTTGTTGAATGCCATATATAGTGCATAAATATGAAAGATTTTAATATTTGAAGATTATGGTGTGAGTGAATTAGTTTTAGTAAAAAACAACTTCCATCTAACCCTGCTCTTTCAGACCGGACTGATGATTAGTGAATGTGATTATGATTAATTAATTACCGAGTAACTCAGTTACTACTTGAGATTGATTGCCAGTAAACAGTGTAATAGTCGGTACGGTCTGGTGACCTAAAATCTGAGACTTGGGGCTCATTCGGACAGCATGTGTGAGCGCTGAGCTGGCTGAAGTATAGTTGACTCTGATTCTGATTGGTTTAATTTTGAATTTATTCATTATATCCTGAAATTGTTTCTCGAAATTTAACAAAATAACGAAATAGCAGGAAATAATGAAATACGCAAATACCAAGATTTCTTCAGAATTGAAATTTCGTGCAATTTTTACTCGAAACGTAAACAAATCTTTGCACAATTGTTGCACGATTTTTGTGCAAAAAATTTCGACTGGAAACCCTAATGAGGAAGAGTTAACACCATGCATGCTCTCTCTTCTCAGGATCTCTGAAATGTTGTGTCTCAAAGATCCTCCTCTAGTTGTACTAGAACCAGCAGTCCAGGTTCATCACTATCTACTTCTGCCTCCTCAGAGTGTTGGATTGCAAATGGGGAAACTAGAATAACCATTGCAGAACAGAGTGTTCTCATTCAGGGAAACTAGTTGACAAATGGGATGTTATTAGCACAGTTCCGGCTGAATCATTGTCCTCACCTCTGTTGTTCCACAAGAACAGGCTGAGTTCCGCCAAGTTCCTTGTGGATACTGGAGCTTCTGTGTCCATGTTCCCTCACCTACCTTTAGAACTACCAACGTATCCCCTATAAACACTTATGGTTCCTGCTGTTTGGCTCTTCAGTTCGGCTCTAACTGTTTTGAGTGGAGTTTTCTGTTGGCTAACATTTGTATGCCAATCCTGGGTTCAGATTTTTTACGCCACAACCATCTCGTGGTTGATGTTGCAGGTTCCCACCTCCTTCACTCCTGGAATCTTTACCTGCTGTTTCATCTAGCTCATGCCAACAGCAGCTCAGATCTCTACACACCTCTCAGATCTCAGGACCAGAGATGGAATTTAAAGAATTTGAGCCGCGGTTTAAATCTGCCAAAACCCGGTTTAAATTAAGCGCCGGCTTAAATCTTGCAACATTTTATACACTTTTAAGTGGAACCAACCATATTTAAGCTGTGGCTTAAATTTAAACCGCCACTCAAATTCTTTAAATTCTGCCACTGGTTGTTTTCTCAAGTTAAACACACAGAGATCATCTCCACCTTTCCCCATCCTACAAACAAGAAAGGTCTACAGTGTTTCCTAGGAATTCTTAATTTCTACAGAAGATTTATCCAGGGTGCAGTCAGACTCCTGCTTCTTCTAACCAAAGCTCTCAAGGGTAAACCTTCAGCTCTGACCTGGAACCTGAAGATGAACCAGATTTCCAAATTTATATTATTGATGATAAGCAGTTCCCAGCCCTTCTCTTAATCTATTTCATACCATATAATTGCATCTGTTTTTTTATATTTTAGAAATCTTAACTTATTGATCAGTGTCATCTTTACTATATGTTTCTGCTTTACACAAAAAACCATTAAAACCATAATTTGTTGATTAGATATTGGATCCCCCTAATTTTAAAGATAGTTGTTTTTTTTTTGGGGGGGGGGCGTACAGCGTACTGTCCCGCGTTGTGTTCACTGTCCTGGACCTGTAGATGATGGTTGCTTTCCGTCCAATCTGGGGGATTCTCCAAACTTGCCAGCAAAACCCAGATAACAATATTAATATGTGTGACATCATTTCGGAAATTGTTTCCAGTTGTATGTGTTCTCTCTGTGACTAATGATCTTGGAATGGTTCTTAATTAAATCTAACTGTTACTCGTCTGTTATCATTCCTGCTATTAAGCTCTATATACACACTCTCTCTGTCCTGTTCGGGTACTGTTATCCCTGACTGTTGTTTCCTTGCAATTAATCCCACCTGGATCTACGTTGTCACTGCTGTTAACATCGTTCTTTAATAGAGCTGCATAGGCAGAAGGGTTAAAACCTGTTTCTATAACTGTAAGTCTTGCCCTTAATCCCTTCTGGTCAGCTGGTTTTTTCATTCACAGTTTGATTATCTCTCTCGATCAATTTTCTTCGTCTTCAATGTGTAATCTGGTTTCTGTATCTTATGTGTTGTTTTGGTAAATGTTTTATCTACATTTTCCAGTTTCTATGGTTCCCCAGTTTGTTTTTTTGCCTAATACCCCAAAATTCTCTTCCAGCAGTATTAGTCCCAGACTTGAATCCTGTTTTTCTGATATTCTTTCCATCAGATGCTTTCTTCTCTGGTAGCATGGTTTCTTCCCAGTTTCTGTCTTACGTTTCATTTTCTCTGACTTCCGATATAGGATCCACTTTTTGTTTTGAGCAAGACTTTAACGCTTCTTGTTTTTTTTACCATTTTTGTCATTAGTCCACCTACTTGGGTCTGTTGTTCATCTCTCTGTCCTGAGTTCCACTTCTCACGCCATTTCTGCCATTTGTCCGCCTCCTCATCAATCTTCATTATGAATTTTGTCATTTCCGCCATTTGGTTCATCCAATTCTAGGATACTCTTGCTATTTCCTGTTTTCCCAGAACTGTCTGTGTTTCCATCTGTCTCAAGGTTTTCATGGATAAATGTCTTTTTACTCTTCTCTATGGAACAATCTATTTCTGCAATAGTATCCTGGCTTCCTGGTTTTGCATTGTTTTTCTGTGTCTGCACATACGATTCTTGTCTTGTCATGAAATTTTTTTCTTCTATTTCTTTCTGTAGTGCTTTCAATTCCTCCTTCAGAGCTTGTTCCTCTATCTCCATTGCTGCATGCATCTTTATCAGCAATATTCCTTCTTAAATTAAATCCTGTTTCTTTGGTACCATTGATTTGTTGTAATTCTTGTTTTCTCGTTCTCTTGTCTGCATGAGCTCTTCTGATCTCCTCCTCTTCTTTCTGTTCCTTGTTTAGTTGTTCACCATGTTCTTGTAATAATCTTTACTGCATTTCTTCAAATGCTGGTGAAACACTTCTCAACATGTCCCAAAACAACTTTTCTGCTCTATGGATCCCAAATACAGCATACAGCGCTAACTCTCTTTTCTAGCTGATCCTGAGATGCCCAAATACAGCATCCATTTCATGTTTTTATCTGGGATTGTTTTCCATTCGTAGTTTATCAAATGGGTTTCCAAATTCTCGCACCATTCAAAAATTTTTCCAGTTTCCATTATATTTGATAGCATTCTCAACAAAACTCTGTATTCTCTCTTCAATAATGTCCTCACATTTGCTTATCTCTTCTTGTAGTTCTTCGTAAAAAGCCTTCTTCAGGTATGCTTTCCCAGCTTCATACAGATCAGCCTCATATTTGCTTAGCTCTTCATAAGCAAACTTATTCAGGTTTATTCTCCCAGCTTCAACCATTTCCTTTAGATGCTCCATGCATTCTTGGGTTTCATCCATCTTTTTATTCCACTCCAACATTGTTTTCAATCTTGCAATCTTTTCTATTATTTTTAACTCTTGTCCCCTTCTCCACTTCAGGCCTTCCATTCCCTTGATTTCAAGTTCTTGTTCTGCTCTCTGCCTTATGGCTTCCAATTCCTTGCATCAACAGTTTCCACCTGCTTTTCCGGTGTTCTTCATGTTTGGTATTCTGATGTCTCTTATGTCTGGTTCTTCGCTGTGTTCTAACTTCTCTAGGTTACAATTTTAAAACTGTCCTTCGTTTCACTCTAGTACACTATACACAACTTGTTGCTTCCTTCCAAGATCAAACAGAACTAATTATCCGATTCTAATTAAATGCCACACAGGCAATATCTCAACCAGGCTTAACTCTCTAGTTTTAAAGGACACGCAGTCCAAATCTCAACTCATATAATTCAAGCTATCTTTCAAGCTATATTTGATTCAATTGCCAATTATAAAGGCAAGATCTACGCTTGTGTGTTTCAACCAGAACCCAACCTATCTTTCAAGCTATATTCGATTCAATGCTAAATCAACTAGCAATGATATGCGCTCATATGTTTCAACAAGAACTAAAGTTTTGTTCCAAGCTTCTGATAACATAATCAAAAGGCTAGTCTCAATCAACTAACTTTATTTGATAGCTTATGTTACAAAGTGAACAGGAATTGGCGTAATTCAATTCCAACGATGTTATTGATATCACATGATTAAGACCATCGTATTACATATTTATTGCACAGTTAAAGTTTAAGATGCATATTTAAAGGATTAAAGAGAATAGATATAACACAGCTAGTCAATATCTGCCAATATTTTTTAGTGTATTTTAAATATGTCGCATGATTTGAGCTATGCATATATTCGATTTAAACACAGTTTCAATGAATAATCTCATTATGTCTATGTTTAAAACATTAAATTAATTATGACGTACAGGGTGTCCCAAAAAACATGGGAATTCAGTGACGAATTCGAAATCGTCTTTGTTATGAATTAGCAATGTAATACCTAATTTCAAAAGCAATGATACTATGTCTGCTAGAGTTTATTTTATGAAAAGGGTAAAAGACTGTTAAGATGTGTCTATAATGTCTCCGCAAGATGAACAGTGAAAACGGACAAGTTTACTCTGTTTGTATACTGTAATTTTCTTGTTTTACTAAGTACACGCTTATGCAGTCAAAATATAAACAAACAAATTTTAACCATAGCAGACGAGACTTTTACAGACTAGAGCTTTCTCAGTAGGTATCACTATACTAAATCAAAGAATTATTTAAAAAGACGATAACGAATTGGTCACTGAATTCTCATGTTTATTGGGGCACCCTTTACAATGCACTGCAAGTTACATGCTTTACATGTTTACATGCTTTTTGCTTCAGTAAGACGAAAATTGACATGGCCTAAACAAGGATGAATGTTTAAGCTAAACTTTTTTTGTGGGAGGAGAAGGGTGGGTAGTTGGCTGCCTTATATTGTCTTAACCAGGGGGGAGGAGACTTTAAAAAGAGAAACTTGCAAGGCAAACAATGAAAAAAATGGTAACAAATAGGTATAAAAATAACATAAACATGTACACTGACAGGATATAATGTAAGAAGTTTTCATCAATTACCCAACCAACATTCATTAATAGAATACCTTTCTTTACACTTCAAACTCATGATTAATGCTTCCATCAAACAAATTTCAAATATAGAGGTGGTGAATCCCTGCTCCAGCCCCCTCCAACTTTTGCCCCACCAGGACTGTAAAAGATTTAAAATGTTAAAATTTCAAAAATATTTCATACCTTGCATTGTTAATTCTTCGTAAACGTGAAGAAAAATTCTCAAAAAATTTCATTTTTCATGACGCTTCCTGCACGATTTATCATTACTTTTCAGAAATATTTTCACCATAACCTCACATTTCCAAAAACTGCATTTTTTAGCTAAAATCTGCTGATTAATATTTTATGGCGTTAATTACTTTTCGGATAAAATTCTATGAGAGGAGCGGGGGTGCGGATATTTTTAATTTTAATTCATTATGTGTTTAATCATATTATGCGTTTAATCATTAATAGACTTATGTGATTATTCTGTTTATTCCATTCTATCCTGTCTAAAACATTCGTGTACACTTGTACAATGACATAGTCCCTCTATATACTATAACCACTTTTGTTTCATAGCATTTACAAAGATGTTTCATAGCATTTTGACAAAGATGTTTCATAGCATTTTGACAAAGATATTTCATACAAAGATGTTTCATAGGATTTTGACAAAGATGTTTCATAGCATTTTGACAAAGATATTTCATAGGATTTAGACAAAGATGTTTCATAGCATTTTGACAAAGATATTTCATAGGATTTAGACAAAGATGTTTCATACCATTTTGACAAAGATATTTCATGGGATTTAGACAAAGATGTTTCATAGCATTTTGACAAAGATGTTTGATAAGATTTAGACATGTTTCATACCATTTTGACAAAGATGTACTAAAAGTGTACTCAGTACTGGAGGTTCCTGGTAAATCTTTGTTAGTTTTAACGAAGATAAAAAGGATAAAACCAATGATAACTTTAAAGGGACTGTAAGCGTTAGTTCAATTGACCCTTCATGCAAAGATGTCAATTCCTGATTCACAACGGTACTAGCTTATAAGCTTTGTCTGATCAAGTATGAATAAGATATCAATGTTTATAATTTAGAAAATTAATTATTTTTAACTGTGGTTTCACTTCAAAAGTGACTTGCATATTAAAACTGGGCCTGAGCAGAAGGAAATTTAAACTTTTCATCCTCTGAGCCAATTCAGGAAACGAGTAAATTCAGTGTTAGAACAAAATAAATAAAGTGTATACAATATTAATTTACTGTGAAATCTATATATATATACTTTGCTTGTCTGTCGTGATGTTTGTATCCAATAAGTGTCAAAACGACTAAACCGATCAGGCCCAAATTTTGCGTGGGACCTCGAGTGACCCCATGGAAATTTTATGGATGATCGAATTTTCAATAATTTGCCTCTAACGAAATTCGATTTTTGAAAATTTTGAAAATTCACGATTTTTTTATTAAGTCCACAACGTTTTGTTTTGTTTTACAATTTACACAAAGAGAACATGTTCACATTCAAGGATGTAATGCAAGGAAAGTTATTTCAGAAGTGTACACATCTTTTGAACTGCAGTGTACTGTCTCTGGGCGGTAATGTAAACACAAGATGGATGTCAAAGCCTGACATGGGATCCATCTTTCACATAAAAAATCAATGAAATATTCTGGTCATAGGAAAATATTATGTGAATTATCAAAATTATCAAAATTTAATGCTTTTAATCTCCTTGGATACCTAACGAACACTTATGCATCTATTCTTGTTTACAAATTCCGCCCAAAGAGAGCTGGTTTTAATGTGTACGCAGAGTATACACGACCGCAATTAACTTTCCTTGCATTACACCCTTGTTCACATTCAAAATTGAAATAGAAGATGGGCACGAAGCTAAAAGCCTAGTTTGTATAATTTATGTTTAATCATGGACTAAAACTATGCAATGGGGGTTAGGATTTGTTTGCATTTAAATATGACATATTATGGCAATATCTGTTACGAAGTGTTTACAATACAATTTCTTTCAGAGCTATACTACTGCAGTACAAACTAAACTTTCGTTCTGTAATGCAGCAATTAGCGGTACTCTAACCAATGTAATATTAATGAGTTTTAGCGGAGAGTGAATAGGTTGAATCACAGATAGATTGAACAAATACAAGACCACTCTCCTTTGTTATATTATCATTATTCATGGCTTTTAATCATAACATTTAAAAAAAATCAAATAATAAAATATCCACAGTTAGTTTTCTGATCTTCTCACAACCTTGGCATGAAGACCTTCTTTCACATACCCAACCATACTTGCCGGATCTATCACAAGATCCACAGGGTTCCTCTCACTGTACACAAAAGAGTAGCTCCTAAGTATACTCATTATTGCAATCTTAGTTGCAAGCAGAGCAAACCTCATCCCAATACAGGCGCGTGGACCTTGCCCAAATCCTTGGAAAGTGTACGGACTTCTGGACTGTTTCCTTTCCTTACTGAAGTTTTCTGGATTGAATTTGTCCGGGTCAGGATAGTACCTTTCATCTAAATGAATTCCTGATCCTGGGATTATAACTAAATCATCTCTCTTGATAGTGATGTCTGTTTTAGGAAGCACGTAGTCCTTTGTACAAGCTCTTATCAGAGCCTCACCACCACTCAACCGTAAAGTTTCCATTACACACATATCTAGGTAGGGAAGCTCCTGTATGGTATTATATTCTGGAACTTTGCCATCATTATCTGAGTATGCCTGGTCTATCTCCTCCTGAAGATTAGCCTGTATTTCAGGATGCTTGGAGAGGTAATATCCTAGGAAGGCAAGAGTCTTTCCTGTAGTGTCGTAACCAGCTGCTAGAAATAGAAGGCAATTAGAAACCACTATATCTTCATTGAGTTCTACCTGCTTCTTCTTGAATTTTAAATTCGCATCTTGTTCAACAAGACCAAAACCTTCTTCATCGTTGTCCTCAACATTTCCTTTCTCAGAGGGTTTCATGCAATCAAGCATAAGATCAATAAGATCATTTGCCTTTTGGCCGGTTTTCCGTCTGTGTTGGATTGTGCTGATAACAATGTCTCTAAAAAATCTTGTTTCTTTTGGCTTAAATGCATCTATTTTCAATTTCTTTTGCAACCATCCGCTTCCAGGTATGAGTCTTGAAAATAGTTTAAGACTTTCATAAGCAGAGACTTGGAATATGCTGGCAGCATTTTTAATGAATGGACCGTCAACTTCCTTAAAACTGTTCGGGTTTATTCCAAAAGCACAGGTGGCCAAAGAATCTATACTGAACTTACCAAACAACTCCTAAAATGTTTTGAAATTTTATTAACATGTAAAAATAATCTTAGATTCAATAATTATGTTCACCTTTAGTTCAAAATGTTGGCCATTTTCTGCAAATATGTCAATTTCACCTCTTAGCCTGCTTGCCACCTCTAGCATGAATTTCAACATGCATTTCATTTTTCCAGAAGTAAAGATGGGAGAAAAAGTTGATCTGACCTCTTTCCATTCATCCCCACTTAAATCTGTCATTCCTTTGCCCCAGAGCTGATCAAGCTCCCCTCCTTCACTCATCATATTTTGACTGGCACAATTCCGGTCTACGAAATGATTGAAATCCTTTACCATGATGTTCCGTATCAAATCCAAGTTCTGCACAACCAACACTGGCTTCCCAAACAAAAACATTCCATGAAAATCTTCATTTTTGAATCTTTCATAATTTTCTTTAACAAGAACATTAAAATGCTTGGACTGAGTTAGTAGCTCTATGTGACTGCCATAAGGAAAATGACCATTAATATGGGGCACTCCTTGCTTTTTCCAGTGGTCAAAGTTCTTGGTAACATATCTGTAGAGAATCAAAAACAATGTAAGACATAGTAATCCTATCTCAAGCAGCATTTTCACCCGACTGCTAGGCTGCTAGCAGATTGCTGTATCAGAGATTAGGGCGTAATAGAACAGTGATGACTAGTTAAAGCTTGAGAGAAATTGTACTCTACAGGTTGTCAAGCTGGCAGGAGGCTCCGGGCCAGTACATGTTGCTAGGGAAAGAAGCGCATCGAGGATTCGGGGACTGCCCTAATTTTAGCAATACAACTTAACACATTTAGTAAATTTAGAATGTTTTCAAACTCATGTTGATTGGCGCCAGATACAGGGTTGCCCATAAAGGATAAGACCTTATTGTCGACCTCAATCTCTTTAAATATTACTATCTGAAAGTCGTGGGTTATGTCCTCTGCCTTGAAAATAAAGTTCTTTAAATGATAAACTTTATTATTTAGAATGGGAAGGAGCAAGTTTAAAATGCAGGAAATCATTAATATAAGAAAGAAGACGGAAAACAATTCGTACAGTCGTCTTTGAAGTATCATTCTTTGTGATAAACCTGTACATATCCATAGACACTTGACAGAGCTTTTTCTGGAACAAATAGTGTTATTATGTAGTAAACTTATTATATTAAATTGAAAAACGCAAGTTTTTGCTCCGGTGGTAGGCGACAATATCAATATAATGAAGACGACTTTTTTATCTTAGCTTTAATTTTGAACAAACTGTTTTCGATTCACAAGTTATACAAGTAAATATAAAGAAGCTCTTTTGAATCGACAGCTTCCTTTTGTTTCCATGTTTTTGTGTATCCGTGCTGTTTAGAAGCTTGACATAAATCAAAATTGAAACCGAAAGTCGTCTTCATTGTATTGATATAACCGCCTATCGCCGTAAGCAAAATTAAAAATAAGGCAGCAATGAGTCGTAATTTAGCTTAAATATCGACATATCATACTTAAAAGACGACTAAGCGGATGTTATCCAGTCTTTGTTTCTTACTTTCACAGTTTATTACAGCTGTAAACTTTTTCCTCAATTGCTATATCTTTTAAAATATCAACAAAATACTTTATTTAAGTTAGAACATCAAATTCAAATTGTTTTATCAAAAAGTTTCAGTGAGTCATTTAATTTTGTGGGTGAGCCTAAGATTACCTAACATATCATAATTAAAAGATACTCAATAGTTTACAAGTTTCGGTCTTCAGGAGTATACCTCAGGATTCAGGAGTATATATAAGGATTCAGGAGTATACCTCAGGATTCAGGAGTATACCTCAGGATTCAGGAGTATATATAAGGATTCAGGAGTATACCTCAGGATTCAGGAGTATACTTCAGGATTCAGGAGTATACCTAAGGATTCAGAAGTATATATAAAGATTCAGGAGTATACCTAAGGATTCAGGAGTATACCTAAGGATTCAGGAGTATACCCAAGGATTCAGGAGCATGCCTAAGGATTCAGAAGTATATATAAGAATTCAGGAGTGCACGTAATAAATAAGGAATATACCTGAGGATTCAGGAGTATACCGAAGGATTCAGGAGTATGTGTAAGTATTCAAGAGTATATCTAAGAATTCATGAGTATACCTTAGAATTCAGGAGTATACGCGTTGAGTATACCTAAGGATTCAAGAGTACATGTCAAAGGATCCAGGAAATATACCTAATAATTCAAGCAGTTGGTCTAAAATTCTTTCAGACCTAAAGCCGGACTATGAACATTTAGAATTCTAAACATTTTCGCAGCAATCAAAGTAAACTTAATCTGATCTACAGGGTGTCCCACCTCATATTGAATCGTGTTATATAGCTGTAAATTGCGATTTCAGGGACTAATCAGAAAATCTAAAAAGAACGAATCATTTTTCAAAAAATTGTATATATTGCTAATATAAAGATTTGCATGCAGAAAATAGTAGGTTTTTAGTAGTATTCGTGTTTTGACGTTAATTAGCTTGGAGATAATCTAATATGATGAATCCGACTTTTCTATTTAAGTTTTTCAAAATACAAGTTTACATGTTAACATTTAAAGAATCTGTTAATATACAGCTTCTCTTTGTTTCCATTTTTATGTGTATCCATCCTGTTTTCAGAAATCAAAATTGAACCAAAAAATCGTCTACATTGTATTGATATATACGACGAATAATATAAAACTAGGTGTTAATCGTTTTGGTTCGTTAATAGTTAATAGTACGACTGTAAATAAAAACTTCCAACATTTTAAAATTGTATACTGCTACAAACAAAAATGGAAAAACGAAACAAAAAAACTATCGTTCTAGCACGTTTCTTTTTGATTCGTTCTTTGTATTTTTTTTCCTGTCAGGCTCAAAATTTGGCAATATGTTAAACAACCTGGTCTACCCATTTGCCTTTCTTCGCCAAATGTTGGCTTTCAGAGAAAGTATTTGCAAACAAACTAACCCACTTACCCTGACTCAAGCGGAGTGACGGGCAATGTACGGTAATTGAACTGAGAATGAAGAGTATTGCAGAGAAATTTATTAGGATTAATTGAGACATAAAACGTTTCAATGATGTATAATTACCGAGTGTGAGCGCAAAAGCGTCGTTGAAAATCATCTGTTTGAGTGGTTACGTTGTGAGAATCCATTTTTTAAAATAATTAAACAGTATTTATTTCTAAACATGGAAAAAACTTGAAACATCATAAATCTAACTTTAATAAACGATTCCTATTTATTGTTCCTGCCAATTATTTTTCAAAATGAAGTAATGAAAAGATCTTTTATTTATTTATTTACACGAAAAAAAACATGAGTTTCAGTCTGTTATGCAAAAAATATTTTTAAACAAATTATGTTTTCAATCCTTTCAAAGGATTGTTGAATATTTTTTAAAATAAAATGTCATTAAAAACATTCTCAAGTTTAATAACTAATTCAAAAAAGGCATATAAAAATGTTAAAAGTTGTTAAAGTTTTGAAAATGCCAAAATAAGTATTTTTTAATTTGGAAGTTCTAAAATAATTGGCTATATTCATTAACATTTAATATAGTATTGTTATACATATTATAAATACACTATTAAAAACAGTTGTGTATACAATATATGTACAATACATTGTACAATATAATTATGCAACATTAAAATGTATTCAATGTCGACAAAATTTAGAGTGACTCTTAATTAACGAAAATTCTAATTTCAAATTGTGATACACCTATATAATAATTGCTGATTTTATGCACGCAAGACAAAGAACGTAATTAATAGAATTCAGTGCTTTTATATGTGGAAAAACGAAAATTTCTTCCCAATTGGTCCTCACATAAACATTTAATGGTACAATAGTGAATCTGGAATACCACTTTCAAAAAAAGTAAAGTGTCACTTAAATTTAGGCCTTCTGTCCCCGTTAATTGCAATGCGAATGCTTGCACTGCCTCAATGAAGGCATGCTGAAGAACAACTTTTGATTTTACATAAAAGACAAAAAACTCACTTTTCAAGTTATTTCTCTAATGAATTTACTTTGGTTGGTGACAACGCTTTATGTGCTTTCCTAAACTATCTCTAAGAGCTCCTATAAGTTGATATTCTGAAAATATTTGAACCTATTTTCTCCGCTTTTTCTTCCTCTTTTATCAAGACTGCCAAATGTCCGTTTGTGTCAAACATTTTTCTGAAACTATGAGATTATTAATCTTTTTCTTTTGACCACCAATATAAGTTATTTCTCTAATGAATTTACTTTGGTTGGTGACAACGCTTTATGTGCTTTCCTAAACTATCTCTAAGAGCTCCTATATAAGAGCATTGATCACAAGGAAACTGCTTTTTATCGTGCTCCTTTTGTTTGTGTCGTCGCAGATTATACGGAACCGACGCTGTAAAATCACACTGATCACATGAGTATCTCACACCTTCGTGAAATCCCTTTTTATGAACTCTAACAGCAAACAAAGATTTGTAAGATTTGTCACAAATATCACAGAAATACCTCTTTCCTTCATGCACTCTTATTATGTGCATCTTTACTGCTGAAGGAACTGCTCCAACATAATCACATAAATCACAAGGATATTTTTGCTCATTATGGTGTCTTTCTGTATGCGTGGATAATGCACTGGAAGTATTGAAGGACATTGGGCATTTATCACATTGATACCGAATCCCTTCATGAACACTCTGCTTATGTTGATTTAAACTCGTGACAGATGTTGACTCGAATCCACACAACTCACACAGATGCTTCAGTCCCTCGTGTTTGATTTGTACGTGACGCTTCAAATCTGACGGATGCTTTGACTTGTGTTCACATTGAGTGCATGGATAGCTAATATTATCATGTTTCCTTCGTTTGTGTCTCTTCAAGGATTGATTATTTGGACCTTGATAATTACACTTGTCACAGGGAAGACTCTTCCCCTCATGGATACTTTCAATGTGCTCTTTTATAGTTTTAGAACTTAAATATACTTTGTCACAACGATTACAGGGATATTCTGTACGTGGTTGCTGAATTTTAATCTCAGCATGAACTCCCTTCATATGCCTCCTCAAAGATGCTTTCAATGTTCCAACATAACTACACTGATCACAGGAATATTCTATTTTTTCATGAATTTTTTCGATGTGCTCTTTTATTTGGTATGGAAAGGTTGCAGAAAATTCGCACTGGTCGCAATGATATTTTAATTTACTCCCGGAATGGCAATTAACTTGATGCCGCTTTTGTTTGTGTTGTTTCAATCCAAGTTCAGTTTTAAAAACTAAATCACACTCATCACATTTAAATCGACTCTTTAAATGTGCATTAGCCTTGTGCCGATTTAATGATCTGGCGTTATTAGCTAAATAGTTGCATTGATTACATTGATATTTTCCTTCTTGGTGCCTTGTTTTTTCTCCTTCTTGGTGCTTTGTTTTTTCTCCTTCTTGGTGTCTCGGTTCTTTTCCTTCTTGGTGTCTTGGTTCTTTTCCTTCTTGATGCCTTGTTTCCTTATGATACCTGAGACTCTCCTCATTACTAGATCTGTGGTTACAAAGATCGCATGAATAACTGGGAAAACTCTGATCAATCTCATCTTTTAGACTAATAGGAGAGTTTCTGATATCCTGATAAATAACTGTATGGAGATTGTCATCAAGAATGCTTCCCTGTTGTAATTTTGCAGCTTTCTTCTTATACATTCTTAAACTAACAGTTTGTTCTCCGACGTATTCCCAATCATCATCTGGAGGCTCAATCTTAGGCTCTGCATCGACCATATCTAAACAATTTATATTCAAAGTGTCTCTAAAAATAGAAGCTGTTGCCAGAGCCTTTATTTTTAAACAGATTTTTGGACATTAAAAATGTCTGATCTAATGATGCAAAAAAGCTTTGTTTCATGATCATAGCAATATTTTGTGACATATAAAATTATCAATGAAAAAGTTCGATTTAATTGTTTAACTGCATTAATATTTATGCAGATTTACACAGAGCAGTTTTATTCTGATATGCGCTTTGAGTCTTTTTGGCAACCACCGTCCTAAAAAAATGGTTTTGCAATGCCGTAATTTTATATATCACAACTTAACCAAGAGAGCGCTAACAAAGCGCCTACTTCTAGCGACAACCTTATGTAAATAGTTGTTATTTCATTTAGAATATTGTCATGATTTCTATTTATTTCTCCAGTCAAATATTAATAAATTAAACAGTATTTATTTCTAAACATGGAAAAAACTTGAAACATCATAAATCTAACTTTAATAAACGATTCCTATTTATTGTTCCTGCCAATTAATGCAGAAGAAATGTTATAAACCAAAACCAGATTTTTTTTTCTTGAACATAGGAAAAAATAGATTTTTTTGTCAATATTCTATAAACCTAAAGTTTTGTTCTCGTATCTTACAAACAATGCAACTTGCCATAGTATTATAGCCCATTTATATTTGTAAAACATTTTCGTAAACAATAACCAACGTAAATTATACATGTAAATCTTGTTAAAACTAATTATCCTAACGAAAATTAAAAATATTTTGCTTTAAAAAAATATTTTTAACATATAAAATTATCTATGAAAATTTTTTAATTAATTGAACAAGCTAAAATATCTTTGAATCGTTGTATTGAACAAGCTGAAATATCGTTGAATTGAACAAGCTGAAATATCGTTGTATTGAACAAGCTGAAATATCGTTGAATTGAACAAGCGAAATATCGTTGAATTGAACAAGCTGAAATATCGTTGAATTGAACAAGCTGATATATCGTTGTATTGAACAAGCTGAAATATCGTTGTATTGAACAAGCTGATATATCGTTGTATTGAACAAGCTGAAATATCGTTGAATTGAACAAGCGAAATATCGTTGAACTGAACAAGCTGAAATATTGTTGTATTGAACAAGCTGAAATATCGTTGAATTTAACAAGCGAAATATCGTTGAATTGAAAAAGCTGATATATCGTTGAATTGAACAAGCTGAAATATCGTTGAATTGAACAAGCTGATATATCGTTGAATTGAACAAGCTGAAATATCGTTGTATTGAACAAGCTGAAATATCGTTGAATTGAAAAAGCTGAAATATCATTGTATAGAACAAGCTGAAATATCGTTGAATTGAACAAGCTGAAATATCGTTGTATCGAACAAGCTGATATTTAATCTATATCTTCTGTCAACGTGGAAGTTTTGCTTAGTGGGCATAAAGGCGTTTAGAATATAACTTTATATAACTTGTTAGATTTTAGTGTAGGTTCACAAAAGCTTTAAAGGTTTAATTTTAATGGGACTGTTATTGTATTTTCAAATAANGCTTTTTCTTCCTCTTTTATCAAGACTGCCAAATGTCCGTTTGTGTCAAACATTTTTCTGAAACTATGAGATTATTAATCTTTTTCTTTTGACCACCAATACCGACCCATGATTCCCACAAATGCAGGATGTTAGTTTACTAACCACATGGGACAAGTTAGTAAAATGAATAGCTTCTGAACTCAGTCTAAAGAATTTTTTAAGACCTCCGTTGTCAAGACTCCTATTTCAACGGAAGCTGAGTGTTCCTGAATCTCTGGACGCTTGGTTTGAGTTCTCTGCTACCTAGCTCTGTCAGTCTCTCAGAGAAGTTTCTCTTTTTACGTACAATTGATCCTCAACAACCACGCCTTGGTTGTTCTGCTCCCCCTCCGACAACTCCGACGGAAGGACCCTGGACAGAATTGGAACCATCCTGATACTGATCTAACGTTCCTCCTCTAGATCAATTGCGGGTACTAATCCAGATTCCCATTCATTTGAGCAAATTGTTACTTGAAAAAGGATATTTAAAAAGACACATAAAAACCTCAACTCAACAAGCTCATTTTTAGTTCTCGTACCCGAGACTGTGGTGCATTCCAAACGGACTAAAGACTACAAACCTCCGGACAAATCAACATTGGAAGTGAGTTTTCTTTATATTAAAATTTAATGTTTTTAACCTGGAGAAAATGTGTCATTTAAGGCTAGCATTTTATTATTGTCATTAACTGAAATAAACCCTGGACTGATTTATTGTGTTTTCTGTCCTGTATAAACTGCACACCTGAAATATAAATAAGTATACAATTAGTGCTAATTAGGTGAGCCGAAGAGAAAGAGTGTATGCTCATTGCTCACTCTTATGATTGTAGCAAACTTGCCTGAACTCCAATAGGTAAAATAAGCTCAGGGGACCCTGCCATTAACAGTTCAAAAAATATCGCAAAAAAAAAACAGAAAAAGATGCATATTAAAACCTTTAAACGAAATTTACGTTTGATTTTAGACCTGTAAATGTACTTGATTTCTGAGATATCTCAAAAAATGGATTTGCGGAAAATTCCCTAAGTCAAGTCCGTAGCTGGGGGGGCAAGTGGGCACGTGCTCCCCCCCTTTCCCCCCGCCCCCCCGAAGGGGTGGCACAGGGGAGGCACACTTTCTGAGATAAAAAAAGAAGAAAATGAAAAATGTAAAGTAGGAAACGATAGAAGAAAGAAAGAATGAAAAAATCAGCATAAAATCTTATTTTTGTTACCAATATTATGTGTTCAGAATTTTTTTCTTCAAATTAAAGACAAATTGAGTGCTTCCTAAAATAAAACATTGGGGAAATTATTTTCTATCTTATCTTGTGAAATTAATATTTTATATTAATTATTTTATATTTTATATTAATTATTTTGTATTTTGAAAAGCCTTTTCTTCTCCCTTCTTTATTAGATTAATGATTCTAATGAACCATCGTACAGCAAAGTAACATGGAGACAAATTTAAATTATATACAAAATATGGCAAGGTTTCGGAAAAGCTGATTTTTTCAAATTTTAGTTTTGAGAAAACTCAAAATTGTTATGCTTGAGCTTTTTTGATCAAACCTTCAGTTTTCTCAAAAATATAATTTGAAAATACTCCCCTGCAAGCTTGAGGATAAGTACAAACATCTACTACTAAACCTGACATAATTTACTTTCCCTATATTAAAAACAAGTATTTACTATTCGTGATTAAAAAATTATCAGCAGTACATTTATATAAAGTTAAACTCAAATTTCAACATACTACATCTCCAGTTTTTTGTTTTGTTTTGATGCAAATACAGCTTCTCAATTACTAAATAGCGATTAAGGGAACGAAAACAGGCAAAACATCTATCTTATTAAACTGAAATATGTGATAACTTAAAAATCTAGTTTTTCGTCTCTTTTCACTAATTTTTACCCTTATTTTTTTCAGGTAAAAAAATTATGTTTTCAATCCTTTCAATGGTTTGTTGAATATTTTTTTTAATAAAATGTCATTGAAAACATTCTCAAGTTTAATTGGCAGTTAAAAAATAATTGACTAATGTTCATTAACATTCAATATAGTATTGTTATACATATTATAAATACACTATTAAAAACAGTTGTGTATACAATATATGTACATTGTACAATACATTGTGAATGTTTTGTACAGTATAATTATGCAACACTAATATTGTAACATACGTTTGAGCTTTAAAGGGACTGTCGACAAAATTTAGAGTGACTCTAAATTAACAAAAATATGTGCATTGCCGATTTCTAATTCTAATTGTGATCTCACTATATAAGTGAATTGCTGATTTTATGCACCTAAGACAAAGAACGTAATTAATAGAATTCAGCGCTTTTTATGTAGGAAATCTTCCCAATTGGTCCTCGGATAAACATTTTAATGGTACAATTGTGAATCTGGCATACCACTTTAAAAAAAGTAAAGTGTCACTTAAATTTAGGCCTTCTGTCCCCGTTAATTGCAATACGAATGCTTGCACTGCCTCAATGAAGGCATGCTGAAGAACAACTTTTGATTTTACATAAAATACAAAATACTCACATTTTAAGTTATTTCTCTAATGAATTTACTTTGGTTGGTGACAACGCTTTATGTGCTTTCCTAAACTATCTCTAAGAGCTCCTATATAAGAGCATTGATCACAAGGAAACTGCTTTTTATCATGCTCCTTTTGTTTGTGTCGTCGCAGATTATACGGAACCGACGCTGTAAAATCACACTGATCACATGAGTATCGTACACCTTCGTGAACTCCCTTTTTATGAACTCTAACATCAAACAAATTTTTGTAAGATTTGTCACAAATATCACAGAAATACCTCTTTCCTTCATGCACTCTTATCATGTGCATCTTTACTGCTGAAGGAACTGCTCCAACATAATCACATAAATCACAAGGAAATTTTTGCTCATTATGGTGTCTTGCCGTATGCCAGGATAATGCACTGGAAGTATTGAAGGACATGGGGCATTTATCACATTGATACCGAATCCCTTCATGAACACTCTGCTTGTGATTATTAAAACTCGTGACAGATGTTGACTCGAATCCACACAACTCACACAGATGCTTCAGTCCCTCGTGTTTGATTTGTACGTGACGCTTCAAAGCTGACGGATGCTTTGACTTGTGTTCACATTGAGTGCATGGAAAGCTAATATTATCATGTTTCCTTCGTTTGTGTCTCTTCAAGGATTGATTATTTGGACCTTGATAACTACACTTGTCACAGGGAAGACTCTTCCCCTCATGGATACTTTCAATGTGCTCTTTTATAGTTTTAGAACTTAAATATACTTTGTTACAACGATTACAGGGATATTCTGTACGTGGTTGCTGAATTTTAATCTCAGCATGAACTCCCTTCATATGCCTCCTCAAAGATGCTTTCAATGTTCCAACATAACTACACTGATCACAGGAATATTCTATTTTTTCATGAATTTTTTCGATGTGCTCTTTTATTTGGTATGGAAAGGTTGCAGAAAATTCGCACTGGTCGCAATGATATTTTAATTTACTCCCGGAATGGCAATTAACTTGATGCCGCTTTTGTTTGTGTTGTTTCAATCCAAGTTCCGTTTTAAAAACTAAATCACACTCATCACATTTAAATCGACTCTTTAAATGTGCATTAGCCTTGTGCCGATTTAATGATCTGGCGTTATTAGCTAAATAGTTGCATTGATTACATTGATATTTTCCTTCTTGGTGCCTTGTTTTTTCTCCTTCTTGGTGCTTAGTTTTTTCTCCTTCTTGGTGTCTCGGTTCTTTTCCTTCTTGGTGTCGTGGTTCTTTTCCTTCTTGATGCCTTGTTTCCTTATGATACCTGAGACTCTCCTCATTACTAGATCTGTGGTTACAAAGATCGCATAAATAACTGGGAAAACTCTGATCAATCTCATCTTTCAGACTAACAGGAGAGTTTCTGATATCCTGATAAATAACTGTATGGAGATTGTCATCAAGAATGCTTCCCTGTTGTAATTTTGTAGCTTTCTTCTTATACATTCTTAAACTAACAGTTTGTTCTCCGACGTATTCCCAATCATCATCTGGAGGCTCAATCTTAGGCTCTGCATCGACCATATCTAAACAATTTATATTCAAAGTGTCTCTAAAAATAGAAGCTGTTGCCAGAGCCTTTATTTTTAAACAGATTTTTGGACATTAAAGAGTCTGAGCTGAAAACTTTAGAATGAAATATCCAATTAGAAGATAACGTTGCTTCTCTGGAGTTTAAATTCATGTGGAGAACAAGCAATATTTAAACTGGATATTAAGAAAAAGAGTGGTTTAAGCCTTAATCCTGATATCCACCATTCTAAAGTTTTCAGCTCTGATCTAATGATGCAAAAAAAGCTTGTTTCATGATCATAGCAATATTTTGTGACATATAAAATTATCAATGAAAAAGTTCGATTTAATTGTTTAACTGCATAATATTTATGCAGATTTAAAGTTTCGGAAATCGTCTTAAAAATTATAACTTTTTAAAGTAATTGATGTCACAGCCTGAATTTCAACCGAATATACGTATTTTTGGATATTACAGCCTATCAAATCATTGCTTGGGAAATTTACACTGCATACAAGTGGAGTGATTTTTTTATATATCCCATATCCGTTATCTGAGACGATTTTTCTTATTATTTTATGGCTCACAAATATCTAAGAGGTCAGACTCATAATTTAAAACTTAGTCATATTGTTTACAAATTTGCTTTTTTTGCATTAAAAAACATATTATGTATTAAATCTGACAGAGTTATTGGCACACCGCCTCGCATGAAAAACCCCGAATCATTTGTTATTGAACAAGCTAAAATATCGTTGAAGGCCTATAATCTATATCTTCTGTCAACGTAGAAATTTTGCTTAGTGGGCATAAAAGTGTTTGAAACATACATGAAAAATTAAAATTAACTTAATAATTATTCAAAAATTAAAAATTAATTATTGAAAAATTAAAAATTAGTTAATAAAAAATTAATAAATTAAAAAGTTTTCTTAACTTGTTAGATTTTAGTGGAGGTTCGTGAAGCTTAAAGGTTTAATTTTAATTTTCAAATAAGCCTCCGTTTAAAGAAAATCCGGGGTTATATATTTTCAGCAATTCTCCCCCCATCCCCACCCCTATGCTCTGGAGAGAAAAAAACATTTTAACTAACTAAAAAAAGACCTAAACCCAAATTGCCTTCATTTTGCATTATAAAATCTGTTTTCCATAATTTAACAAATACACACATGCCTAAGATCTGAGAAGAAAAAAAAATCAAATGATTTTTTAAGAAATTATTTACCAAGAGACGACAATGATCAACTTACAACGGTAGCCTTTAAACCTTTATCTGATTGATAATGTGAAAGATATCGATGCTTTTTTAAACTTGAAAAGTTATGTCCTCCTTGTTTTTTGTTGCTAGAAATCCGCAAGTAATCCATGGATGTCTTTTTCATTCTGTATCAGACAAAGATTCTAAGGATATCGTTGTAAATCAGACATGGCAATGAAGGGTCAGTTAAGATAAAGACTACAGTCCGTTTAAAAATAGATTAATAAAACGATGCTTAAAACTCCTCAGTAGCCAAAATTCGGCCTAATTACCTGGATCTTTCTTTTCTATCAGAACCAATTCCATATTTTCTTCGAGTCCTAAAACAAAAACCCCAGTGAGTGTTAGGACTAACATTTTTAACCTTCAACTTTTATTTCTTTTATTGTATGTTACAACAATGTTTGTACTGTTTTTTAAATTTTGAATAAATACAATTCCTTCAAAGTACCTTATTTCAAGGGGTCATTTGTAATGGTTTAATAACCTTTGAACAACTTTAAAGCATAAATATTAATGCAAGTTATCAAATGGGGGGGGGGTGAAAAATCATATGATAATTTCAAATTGTACGCTTTTAGAAACCCCCCCCACCTTCCTATCATTTTTGTACATGGAGCTCAAATTATAACACATGTTCAACCGGCCCCAAAGCCTGTCCTAGCCTTAGCTCCGAAGCTTGTCCTAGCCTTGGCCCCGAAGCCTGTCCTAACCTCAGCCCCCTATCCTGTCCTAGCCGTAGCGCTCGGCCAAGAAATAATACAAATTAAATATTGTTAATTTTGTTGAAAAGTATTGGTCATGTAAAAGGGGGGGGGGGCTGGGGGCCAAAAATCGTACAATAGGAGAGACCCAATCATATACATGTCGCAAAAAATAAGTTGATATTCTGAAAATATTTGAACCTATTTTCTCCTCTTCATCTTCCTCTTTTATCAAGACTGCCAAATGTCCGTTTGTGTCAAACATTTTTCTCAGCTTTGCTAACTTCTGAATGTTTTGTAGGCAAAATTAGTCTGTGAGAACCAATTGGTAGAACAAATTCCCTGTAATAAAAAGTAATTGTAAATAATCTTTAAAAATTCATGAAAAGATTTCTTTCAAAATTCAAAATAAAATAGTTTATTTTAACTAATGGACAAAATCCGCGCTTCATCATATCAGAAACATATAATTTGATAATAATAAGATTAAATACATAATTTACCAAAGAATATGGTGAATTAGGAAGAAAGTGTGGAAAAACTTATAAATAAATTATGTTAACGAAAGTGGCGCGAATAGCGACTCCGACTTTGTTTCGGTTCTTGTAAAGTAAGTAAACCTAAACTAAATCAAAATGTACAGGTGTACGCTGAACTATAAATGTACACAATGAACTCTAGCTGTGTTTACTGTAAACTCCGAGAAGTTTCAAGCGCTCAATAACAATTTATACAGTAACAAATCTTTTACACATCTGCGCACGGTAAATATGCACGTTTTGTTACAAAATACTTTTTATATTTACCATTGTTCCCAAAAACTACACAAATTCGACATATTTTCTTGGGTAAACAAAGATAAACTATAATGTCGTCTTCTCCACAAATCCATTATATATTTACCCTGTTGACGTTTCGTAATGTTGTCTTTTGTAATGGATTAAATAGTTATTTAAAAACAAAACAAGGAAACCACTTTAGTTTTTCTATCTTGAAATATTCAATTCGTCCATAGTCTAATCATCACTTTGTAAGATGAAATATAACGACGATATCTTCCTCATTGTTACCCAGATAAATGTTCAAATGTTACTGTTGTTGATAGGACCTTTAATGGGTTGGTAACTTGAAATTACATCTATCAGTCCCTAAGAACATTTACTTTTACATTTGAAGTGTTCATGAAGAAGAAAATATTAATGGTAATGTTATATCGTCTATACGCAACATCCCCCCTACTGAACTTCTGACCTACTAACTTTCCGACCTATATTGCAATATCGGACCTACGCCAGCTGTAATTATTTTAGTATTATTTGAGGGTTAGGTTAGGTTAAGGCAATTTCTGGGCCTAGCGCTGCGGCTAGGACAGGATAGGGGGCCGAGCGCCCGGCTGACAGGCTAGGGGGCCGAGCGCTGCGGCGACAAGTCCATAGAGCAGCTGTAATACCACGTGCTAGTAGGTCGGATGTGTAGTATAGCGGATTTGGCGTAGGTCAGAAATTCTAAGTATGGCGGATATGTGTAGCTGTCGAAAAATACACCACCAGGCACCAATATTAATGTCTCATATACTTTTAAGCAAGTAACCTTGTGCTTTTTAACAGCAATAAATTATCTCATTACTTTTTCATTCAAGATCGAATTCTCTCTCTACCTGATTTAAATGAATTATTGAAAAATATAATGTCATAATATTTATTTAAAAATGTAATAGTTTTTACACACTCTGGGATCTTTGAGCGTAAGGAATTCATATGAACCAATTAAAGAGCCTTGATCCAAACTTTTTTCATTTTGGATCTGTTGGTATTGTAACCGCAGACTCTCTTATTCGTGGTTGGCTTGGCAGTTGGGATTCATACATGTTACTTTGTTTGGCAGTGGCACCGATGAACCTTCATTTGAACGTACATTTAGGGACATGAAAGTACACTTTATATGTCATTGTGAACTTTGACAAGTTTTTGTGTACGTGTACTACACTTCAGAAATGTGTACTGCATTTGGGGTGTTAAAAGATGTAAATACTAGCATTGAATATAAGAGATAAATTATAATATACAGAAAAATAAACACTCCCTTGCAGTAAACATTCTGAAGTTTTGAATTTTTTCTACAACTTGACATTAAACATCCAATTGTTAAAATAACAACATGGTTTATTTCTGCCCCTAATATCAATCAATCAACATTTGGGATTGATCAGATGGAATTATATGGAATATATTCAATTACAGGTAGGACTATATATATTTATATACCTACCTAATATATAAATCCTATAGCATCATTTTATTCTTACGCTGGGCAACGCTGGGTACTCCAGCTATAGTTCAATATTAAAACATGTTAAACTAGCTTAATTGTAACTTAACCACTAGTGTTCACTTTTTTTTATCAACCCCAGATTTTCGATCAAACAGTTTTTGATATTGTTATAATTTTATACAAAACTAGACATTTAAGGCCCATCTTATATTTCAACTTTTAATTGTGGCTTCATCTGTGAGAATCTTCTCTTTGTACAGTGATAACCAGAAAAATTTGGAATAGGAAGACGACATTGAAGCAATATTCAAAGTTTAATAGATGCTGTTTCCAGCAAATAGTTTCCGCATCATTTATAAAGTGAAATTGGCATAGCACACTACACAAATGCTGTGTATCGTAAGTCTTAACTTGAGTCTAAAATTCGTCTTTCTATTTTTCTGGTCCTCACCATAGATAATGATAGATTGCGCATAAGACGACATTTTTCATCTTGAAAGATATAAATGTACAGAGATGTTTTAAAGATATTCCTATTATATAGAATAACTAGGTCGGTTGTGAACATTGGCTGTTCTTATGTCATTGAGTCCTTGTGGTGTACATGAGTTCTGTTAAAGGAAATTTAAGTTAGTTTATTCCTTCTCATGTCCTTCTTCAGTTCACGTCAATATGATATATTGCTCATAACTTGATATTCTCAAAATAAAATTTACTCCTGAGTGGTTTAATAATTATAAATTAAAACACCAAACCACCCCGCTTATCATTGAAGTACACTTTGACCCCTAGAAGTATGAGTTCGCGGACTGTACAAATCTTGGTGATTTTGAGTACATAAGCTATCTATGTTTATTTATTTATCTATAGTTCTCATTGTACAATATAAAACATAAACAAAAAGAAGGTTGCGATTTTAATAATATTTTTTTGAGCATTGTCAAAATTTTACAAAAATCAAAAACTTTTGAACACGAATTTTTGTAATTTTGAGCATACAAAAACCTTCCTCTGGGGCCATGTGAGGTTCCACATGAAAATTTTGGGCCCGAACGGTTCAGCCGTTTTTGGATACAAACTGACAAACAGACAGACAGGCAAGCAAAGTATATATTTAGATGAAACTAAAACTAAAAATAAAATTTAGGTTACAAAATATTTATTTAGGGATCTTCCCTCACATTTATTTACTTACAATACATAGTATTGGTTACACCCCAACATACATTTAACATTTATTAAAGGGACTGTAAACGTAATTTTAAGTGAACATCCATACACAGATGGCAATGCCCGATTTACAACGGTCTGATCAAGTATGAATTAGTTATAAATGTTTACAATTTTGAAACCTTAATATTTTCAATTGTGAGTTCTATACAAAAGTGACTCTACTACAGGAAAGATTTAGGAATTATGGAGAATTATGGAGGGTAACTAGAAATTACGTATACAGTCCCTTTAAAGGTGCGATTTTATGATTAACATGTTAACAGTTAATTACTTTAATTTTATCTTAACAATATACTAGTAACCTTTTACCAGAATACCAGCAAACACACATACTTTCTTTTTAAATTGATTTCATAATTCATCTGGTTAATTTGGGCCCATCACCAAGCCAGGCAGAGTAATAAAACATACAACCGTTTTCCTGACTAGATTTTAATTTAAAAAATTCTGCCGGCCATAAATGGCACTTTATGTTTAGTTAGAAAAATATCACAAAAATATTTCTTCACAAATTTAGAAAACAAAATAATGATAAAGATACAAAAAAAAGACTAGGATATTTGTTTTTAAAAAATACTTTTCACCTTAGCTGCATATTTTAAAAAAATCTTCAGAATGAATAATAGAAAATGAATGAATTCGTTTACACAAATGAACATAAATAATATCCTGCAAAGCCAACATTTTGAAATGAATAACTAGATAAATATAGGAGACCGAAACAATAAAAATTTTAAAAAATATCAGATTTCATAACAAGTAATAATATGTACCATCACCTTACTAGAAACTTGTCCAGAAACGTTAAGACCATGATACTGAAAAATGTGTCCCCAAAAAAATAATGCAAAATTGATATGATATAGAAACGTTATAAATTGATTATGGGTTAAATACATTTTAATAAATCACTATAAAAACAATGTTATAACGTAGAACTGTGGCTAGGACAGGCTGAGTTTTACAATTAATTGGTATTATGGGTACATTTAAACATAATCAGCAGTACTTGTGCTAGCTACCTACTACGCTTTTTAGTATTTCTCATTTTACATTTGAGAAGTACATAACAATTACTGTACATAAAACGATATTACTGTAAATAACAAGATGCCGAACAACATGGACGGTAGTTCATCAATTATACAAATGTACAAATATTAATAAAAATGAATTGTTAATATGTATTTCTTGGTAAACTTCTGTAAGTTCATATTTAGACACATTAAGTTCCTTTACTTTACAGATCTTTAAATAGGAATGGGTAGATAATGAATTTGTGATAACGATCATTAATAATAATGGTACATATATAGACAATATATATATATAGTATAGTGGGCCAAGTCTGGTATAAAACCTATTTCTTGGTGATACTTCAACTTATGCGGGTGGGAACATTTTCATGATTGCCGCGCACAAGGTTTTAGGATCATACTCATCCGGCATCATGGTTAGAACCTGTTCCACCTGGTCCTGGGGGAACAGAGCAGAAAGATGGTACTTTAGTTCCAACCTGGAGTCCTTGACCGGCCTGCTTCCGACCGGGCCAAGGATGCTCTGATTGGGTGACGCTTGTGGAGTGCTTTGAGCTGCCGGCAATGGTCCCCAGATGCTGCTGAGCTGAGAGGAGGAGGGAGTAAGTATTGGTGTTATCCCAGAGTCGAAATTCCATGTATCCGTGAGGAAAGGTCCGGCAGAGAGAGTTCGGTTCAGCTGGGAATCTGAGGTGGATGAGTTCCTCTGTATGGGAGAGGACTGTTGGTTTAGAACCCCAAGGTTTAGAGGCTCTACAACTGTTACTGGAGGAGATATGACACTGCTTCCCCATTGACGGAGGGAATCTGGAGCAGAAGCAATTCTTGTCACATTTTGATGATTGAATTCATTGCTTTCTGGGGTAATGCCAAAGGGAGGGGGTGGGTTTCTATGCATGTACTCCATAGCCTCTGTTGATAGCAAATCCTGGGATTTAGGAAATCTTGGTTTATTGATCCTGGGATCAAATGATGGATTAATCGTCAGCTGACGTTCAAGTCTCCGGTGGGAGTTACCATCCTGGGCAGGAGGAGGAACCATGGTGTTCCAGGGTCCGGGGGGAGGTGGAGCAGTGTGTATAAGATCCCTTAAACCGTAGTTATTTAGACAACCCATCTCTAGGTTGGACCAATCTCCTGTGGGACGTCCAAACCTGTTATCGGTAGATTGGGATTTGGTGATATCCGTCTTGTTCCCAAGCATAAGAAGGGAGTCGGAGAACTTATCCGAACCTGAGATGGCCGGACGAGAGCTTCGTGTTCTTGTCAGAGACTGCTTTGGTCTGCTAAAAGCAGATGTGTCTGACTCCGTTCTTTGTAGGACAAGATTCATTGATTTTGTCCTGGCAATATCTCCTGGAGACGAATCCCTGCTTGTGTTCCTGGTTCGTACCTCAAGAATCTTCATGGTAGAATGTTCCTTGAGACGATCTGTTACAGACTTATGAGGAACTGTTCCTCGCTCAGCGTGGTAGAATTTACACTTATTCCCATAGGTGCACTTCTTACTATAGGGGCATGGGGGAGGCAAATCAGCAGGGGTATGGTTTATGCGTAGAAATGCGTCAAGAGTTGGACCATTTCTGCCCAAAGGGTCATCAGGGGGCATAAACCTACAAAATAAAACTGTTATGCTATCTAGTAGATTTTCAACAAAAATTTAAAATTAAGTATTCAATGCAGAAATATCCATAAAAAAATGCACTTAAAAAAGAAAAGAAAATCAAACCTGTCATTAACGAAAGAGAACATAAGTATTCTCTCTTCAACAACCTTTCTGAACTCAGGCTTCTCGTTTATCAACTCCCTAGGGGGTAAAAATTAATTTTAATTTTTAAAAATCAGACTCTATTTAACATTCGTCTAAAATTTGATGTTTTTAGATAAAAATTCTGATCCGAGCAAAATATTAAAGGCAATCTTGTGGGAAGAAAATCAAAGTTTTATGAAATTTTGATTTAGAAGATCATATTTTTTCAAGTTAATTCTTAGATATTTTGTAGTGTTTATAATAAGTTTGATCCCGGACCCGGATTCTGTCCCGGATCCCGGATTCTAAATAAGTGGATCTCAAATCACAAAATGACTAAACTAAACTTTAAGATTACTCTGACCTTTAGCGTGAGCATGAGATCATTCGTCGGATAACTGCATTGTTTTAAAATTTTATGATTTTAGATCAACGGATTTATTTTTTCTAATCCTTGAAGGGACTGAAGACAAGTACTCTCAAGGGAATGAGCTACAAGGTAGATTAACAACGTTGCCCTTTAAACCTTTTTATGTGTAAAAAATGTTTTTTATCTGAAAACTGATAATTTTCATAAATCTGACTTACGGATTTATGCAGTCGCGAAAGGGGAAGAATATCTTATTTCAGTATCAAAAACTACTGATATCTTGCTTAGCGGTTTTTCTGCGAAAGAGACTTGGTCTTGCTTATAATAATCAATTGAGAAACTCCAAGAAATAAACAGCTTTCGATTCAGAAAAACGACGTTACCTTCGACAATTTTGATCAGATTAGGGTTTCAAGGGTACCGTTGTGAATCGGGCAATGTCACATGAAATTACGCAAACATTCATTTGAGAAGATTAATATGTAAATATCATACCTGAAGTTATCATTGGAGACAACTACAGCATCTGTAGCTGCGGCAAGGTTCAAGATATATCTAAAAAATAAAATCATGATAATGGAATCCATCAAGAACGAGAAGTACAGGGTTACCCACAAAGAATGTGACTGTAAAGACGACATTAAACTTTTCAAACTAAATTAGGTCGTCTGCCTTGAATGCGGTCTTTAAATGGCTTATTTTAAATGGCAATGAAAGAAACAGTTGTGGAGCAAGGAATCATAAATATAAGGAAACACAACAGAATAAATCCCGTAATGTCGTCTCTGAAGCCTCATCCTTTGTGGGTAACCCTGTAATTGAACTAGACACAGCTAACTGAACTATTCATTTATTGATTAAGACGGTCTAATACAAAGGTAGTTGAACTATGCTTAGGTGATTCATTTCCTAACTCAAAACCACTCGATTTACGTTCAAAAGATAAATAATTAATTTTCTCATTTTTTTTAAATTGAGAACATATATTTTTCCGTTCTAATTTATAATGATTAATTCTCTTAAAGTTTAGAATTTCATGAGAATCCGTTTCTGGATTCTCTATGTTCATTATGATTTTTAATTTTCTTATTCTTGGAAATAAATCTTTTGATTCTGTTTGAATTTTGGATTAAAATCTCATATTTCTCTGTTAAAGGAATGTTCATGGGTTTTATCAAAAAGTATAAAATCTTAACCAAGTAAGGCCTTGGATTGAAATAAAAATAGTAAATTATTAATCTATATCACGAACGTAATGAGAAAAAATGAGAGGATTAATATATCTTTCCATTATAAATATATATTTATAAATGTATATTTATAACCAAATAAAGAATACGACGTGAAAGACTAATTCAGAATTTTATTTATTTGATTAAGAGATGCGAGCTTAAAAAATAAAAATGTAATTTTATTTTTCCACATAAAAGACTCTCATTATTTTTATTATTTATAGTTTGACGTAGAACATATGTTTATTATCTTTAGTTTGACGTGGTACATATGTTTATTATCTTTAGTTTGACGTGGTACATACAGGGTGTCCCACGAAACATGACAGTATGCAGGACGACTTGAATGTCGTCTTGATTTTTGATATAATTTGCTGCGTTTATTTTGTCAACCTAATTTTAGAAGTAAATTTCTAGAGATAANAATAATAATAATAATAATAATAATAATAATAATAATAATAATAATAATAATAATAATAATAATAATAATAATAATAATAATAATAATAATAATAATAATAATAATAATAATAATAATAAGTACCCCTGTTTCTCTAGATCTATTAGAATATGCTGGGCAGTTGTTGGAGTTTCAGGTTTACTTGATTCCTTTCTCCAGCTTGGTACGAATACTGTTATATCCTGGTTAAACAAATGAAAAATTAGATTATGTTTATAATATTTTTGAACAATTTTTTTTACATATATTCAGAAAAAAATTAATTTAAACCCTCTAAAAAGAAGCGATACGGACTAAATCCCCATATCCTCCAATTCCAACTGTGAAAATGTACAAATACGATATTAAACCGCTTTATAAACCCAACTCTTTGAAAAAATTGTCGCAATTTATACAAAGCTCGAGTCTTAAATCAGTCTCAATGAATACTTTCTAGTCTTGAGTCTTATTTTCCTCATTCTTTTAAATAACACGGCTCTGCTGATCTAATTTTTTTAATCTTTATATCTTTATTACTTGATCGTGAAAAAAATTTTATAATGAAAACTTTCAAAGAGGCATTGAGTCTTTGCCACAAACTCAAATTTTCAAATCCCTATATCTTTGAAACCTGTATATATGTAAACCTTTGATATTTCAAACCTAAATCTGATTATTTAATCTAAAAGAAATCATAGTTTAAGACATCTCAGGTTTACAACATTTGGTTGCAAAGATGTATGGGATTAGAAAATCAGAGTTTGTGGAAAAGACTCCATTTCTTTATCAAGCAGAATTCTTAGTCCAAATATCTACGAAGTTAGGTCGCAAATGTATATAACAAATAAAAATTCAATTTTGAAAAAAGTTATCAGTTTCTTTACCTTATGTCCTCGATTTTGAAACCATTCAACACAAAGCTGTATTCCAAGACAGGAATATCTCTCTTTGTTTCCATGCGACATCGCAACATTGCTCCCATCTAAATAGAAATTCAGATTTTTTATGAATTAAAGAACAATAATTTCATGATGTAAGTTTTTAAATGACAAGAACTCTTTTATCAAGAAGTTATCATTTCTTGATAAAAATATTAAAAATTATTTTATAACGTATATTTTCTAAAAAATTGAATTTATATGTGACACCTGAGGATTTATAATAAAAGAATTATGATTAAAACTAAATTGACAAAGGCACAATACGTTAATCAATTTTTTCTGTTAATTTTATCATTTAGTTTTATGGAAACATAGTCTCTACATCATTAGAATTTTCGTAGAAAATCTGCTACTTCTTAACAAATAAGACAAATTATTATTTTTTTAGCTAATAAAGATATTTAAGCAAAAGACAATGTTAAAATAAAGAATAAAAGAAAAAGTTATCTTAAATATGTTTTTTTACTTTTGAAACATGAACATATTTAAATTCATTTTTTTAATAAAAATTGAAAAGATGTTTGTTCCGATCCGGAACATATAGAATAACCAACATATATTTTATTCAAATTATACAAAAGAAAAAATACAATTGAGAATATGAATATTACAGGGTTGGTTTCATACTATCAATGCCGACACTACCCCCCCCTTAAATTCCAGGCATAAGACAAGCCAAGCAGATACGGCGAAAATTATTTTTTTAATAGCGTACTTTTAATGAGATATAGCCAATCATGGGACGGAATTAATTTAAGTAAAGTACAAGGATATAGTCATGCCGGTACGAATTTAGTAGGGCTTTCATATTATCTGTTTAAAGTTTTTATTTATCTATGAATAATCTGCTAAATCCTTCAAAAAAATCCATTTAAAAAATTCATTCATTTACTTCATTTTCTTTCAATCCGGTACCTTAGGATCAGCTCCCTTCAGCTGTTGTAGCCGGATTAGTTCATCCAATAGCTCGTTCTGCTGCGCGTTAAATCCAACCTTAAGGAGTGCGCGTTGTGTCAAGGGTTCAGGATATCCAAGCTTAAGCGCGAATTCAACCTAAATATTCATTAAATAAAAAATTTAATTTTAAAGTGCTTATTTATTTACCACGCGAAATGAAGTGGCAAAACTCTTTTATATATTGAATTAGTTAAAAATCAATTTATGCAATTTAATTTAAAAAAATTGTCCATTACTTATGCACAATACTTAGAAAAAGGACATTCAGTGCATGTGTAATATGCAAGTATACCTTAAATACATGGTAACCTACAGGGTTACCAATAAGGATAAAACTTCAAAGACGATATTTATCAGTTTGAAAAATACGTAATAAAAAATAATAATAAAAATGATCTTAATTAACTGGATGCTGTGTATATAGTATGTATACAATATTAGTCAAAAAAAATGTAATTAGTCAAGAAATGTAATTAATTGTATCTTGCGCTATGAATTCTGACGAACGAGGAAAGCGGATTGGAACAAAGTATAAGAACAAAACATGTCATTTTTCTAATCCCTTTTTTTTGTTAATTACATGAATATATAGATTATTTCCAATTATCCTTATTTGTAAATCCCGGATGCACGTTTCTTGGGAGAAAAAAAAACACACTCCCGGATCTTCCCAACCGGATCTGGTTTATAATAAACCCGGATATTGCTGTCTTATTTTTTCATGGATGATTTGATTAATTTATGATCATTGCTCTACGACTCGAATAATGACATAAGATAATACAAAAAAAACTATTTAAAAATGACTGAAAGCTGGTAATTTCAAGTGACCCTCCATGCAAAGATGGCAATGCCTGATTTACAATCGTAACGTAAAAGATTTGTCTATAATCAAGTATGAATTAGATATCAATGTTTATAATTTTTTTTTTAAATCATTATTTTCAACCGTGTATCTCTGCAAAGGGACTTGCGCATTTCTACTGCAGGAGAACATATCGGAATTATATGAATGTAATACTTTTAAACCTAGAAAAACGACAATATCTTCCAAATTATTGATCAGATAAATGTTTTAAGTGCACCATTTTGAATCGAGCCATCCTTGTATAGAAGGCAACTTGAAAATACGTTACAGTCATTTAAAATATGTTTCTTACCTTAGTGTTGTAATTAGGATTATGTGTGATAGAATATATGTCGTCTATAACATCCCCCGGGTCCTCGCTAACGCTCTCCAGCCTATCCAACCCCGGGCTCTCGCGAACACCCTCCAGCCGCTCCGAGAGGGTCGGGGAGGAATCCCTTGAACCAGACTTTTTAAACGTAACATACTCGGCGTACTCCTGACCAAGCGTCTCTGACGCACTTCTGGAGATGTCGTCGTGGCTGCTGCTACTACGTAGATACGTATGAAGCGTATGCGCCGATTCTGAAGATCGACTTGAGCTTAGGAACTCATGATCACTGTCGTAGCTGGAGTCTTCAGGTTCCAGCTTGCGTCGGTAGGTCACGTGACTGTCATGGCGGAGATACCCGTCACTTATTTTTCGTACAATAGATGGAGCCACTTTCTGTCCTCTCGGCTGACTGGGTAGGCCTAAAAAAATTTAATTTTAAATTAAACTTTTATATTACCAAAAAAATTTATATTTTAATATTATCAAGACACAATACCTGAGAACTGACTGAATGTATTTTCGTCGGCAGACTGCCGATTTGAAATCGTCAGCTCCGGCGGCAGTTTTGTCATGAGAAGTAGATTCTTGGCCTGCAGTGTCTGTTTGTCTGAATGTCTGTCTGTTTCCGTTCTTGAGAGTTTTCTGTTTCCAGACACAAATTGTCCAAGTACTAAAGCTGTTTCATCAACTGTATCACGGCTTCCTGCGCAGTTTATAATAATAATAATAATAATAATAATNTGAGGTTATACGACATTATTAGGTTGAAAGAATAAAGGGATTAGAAAATCTGAGTTTGCTGCAAAAACTCAATTCCTTTCAAACATTTATACCTTTTTTTTTACAAAATTACATATCCGACTTCATATCCGACATATCCGATTAAAAGGAGCAAAATTCAATTCATTATTTGTTTTTCTCCACATAGCTCTTCAAAAAGTTTGTGGAGTTATGATTGAAAACAAATAAGATTTCAATCCTTTTTATTTCACTTTAGGTTTTCGTGTGTCGTCTTATATAAAGTAGAATGCCTTGTCCATTAGCGCCTGATCCAATCAGGGTTCAGTCATGTGTTTGTTTTCTATTTTGAACCAATAAAAATTGCATGGCGGTAACATCTAACTTTCTATCTAGCTCATTATCCAATCAGAGGTAAATCCTTGAATCGGCGCTATCAGTAAATGGAAATATTTAATTCTACTGAAACTATAACTTTAAAGAGGAAACTAGTCGAAAGCTTTAAAGCTTGGGCAAAAAGTTTGCAAAAACTTTATTAAACGACATCCTTCGCTAATTTTGATATAACCTTTGGGACGCGGAAATAAAGCCTATATATATATATATATATACTTGAGGGTTCAGTGGTTTTAACCAATATCAATGCTGTTAAAGTTTAACTAACTTAAAATCATTATTTTGAAGCAAATACTGGGAAAAGGCTTATCGAACTTTAATTACTGACACAATAAAGATATATTTTGACGTTTAAGGTAACAAAAAAAGTCCTGTAATGATCTTTTCTGTAGTTATTTTTTAAAAATCGTTTCATTTTCAGGTAAAACTATACATGGTCAAATTTAGGAATTTTTAAGTGTCAAAGAAAAATTTGTATTGGACAATCTATCTTTGTCCTTTTATTTATTAGCGTATTTCTATATTTTTCAATGTCTATTTGGGTATATATATGAACTAATATCTATCTATCTATTTATCAGGAATATTGGTTTAGTAAGGCTGGTTTTCATTTCCTGTATATACTATCTACCACTACCATTCTTTTTACCCTTGTATATCATGATATATCTTGTACTTCTTGTATCCCTCTGTATCCCCCTGTATCCTCTTGTATCCCTGCATTCCCTGTATCCTCCTGTATCCTCCTGTATCCTCCTGTATCCTCCTGTATTCTCCTGTATTCTCCTGTATCCTCCTGTATCCTCCTGTATCCTCATGTATCCTCATGTATCCTCATGTATCCTCCTGTATCCTCCTGTATCCTCCTGTATCCCCCTGCATCCTCCTGTATCCTCCTGTATCCTCCTGTATCCTCCTGTATCCTCCTGTATCCTCCTGTATCCTACTGTATCCTACTGTATCCTACTGTATCCTACTGTATCCTCATGTATCCTCATGTATCTTCCTGTATCTTCCTGTATCCCCCTGTATCCCCCTGTATCCTCCTGTATCCTCCTGTATCCTTCTGCATCCTCCTGTATCTTCCTGTATCTTCCTGTATCCTCCTATATCCTTCTGTATCCTCCTGTATCCTCCTGTATCCTCCTGTATCTTCCTGTATCCTCCTGTATCCTCCTATATCCTCCTGTATCCCGCTGTATCCCCTGTATCTCCTGTATTCTCCTGTATCCTCTTGTATTTTCCTGTATCCCCCTCTATCCTTCTGTATCCTCCTGTATCCCATGTATCTCCTGTATTCTCCTATATTCTACTGTATTCTCCTGTATTCTCCTGTATCCTCTTGTATTCTCCTGTATCTCCTGTATCTCCTGTATCTCCTGTATCTCCTGTATCTCCTGTATCTCCTGTATCTCCTGTACCTCCTGTATTTCCTGTATCCTCCTGTATCTCCTGTTTACGGTTGAAGTGTAGAAGTATAGGAAGTGTAAGTAAGTATGGCTCAAGGCCACTTGCCTGCCGTAGTCAAGCAGTCATATAGGCAACAATATTATAGGCAACACCTCCCCTCTACATAATAATAATAATAATAATAATAATAATAATAATAATAATAATAATAATAATAATAATAATAATAATAATAATAATAATAATAATAATAATAATAATAATAATAATAATAATAATAATAATAATAATAATAATAATAATAATAATAATAATAATAATAATAATAATAATAATAATAATAATAATAATAATAATAATAATAATAATAATAATAATAATAATAATAATAATAATAATAATAATAATAATAATAATAATAATAATAATAATAATAATAATAATAATAATAATAATAATAATAATAATAATAATAATAATAATAATAATAATAATAATAATAATAATAATAATAATAATAATAATAATAATAATAATAATAATAATAATAATAATAATAATAATAATAATAATAATAATAATAATAATAATAATAATAATAATAATAATAATAATAATAATAATAATAATAATAATAATAATAATAATAATAATAATAATAATAATAATAATAATAATAATAATAATAATAATAATAATAATAATAATAATAATAATAATAATAATAATAATAATAATAATAATAATAATAATAATAATAATAATAATAATAATAATAATAATAATAATAATAATAATAATAATAATAATAATAATAATAATAATAATAATAATAATAATAATAATAATAATAATAATAATAATAATAATAATAATAATAATAATANTTAACTGAACCCAATCCTTCAACCAAACCGGATCCCTATGTAAACCATCTTTTCATCCTATGTCAATCTACCATACTCATCCCCCCCACTCGCCCACTCTAATGATCTTCTCAACTACAACGACCCCCTGGCCCCCCACCCCCATTGTAAAAATATATTTTCAATTCTCAACGTGTAAATACAAAATTAGTACTGCAGAGGCCGAATTTTGTTCAATTCCTCCCTGAAAATGCAGTCTGCAGAACGATTAACTTTCAAAAATCAATCAAATGTTTTCAAACAAAAATATTTATTGCTTTTTGTGGAATTAATTTTGAAAAAAGGGGCCTGGTAAGATTAGGGACAGGGGTGGGGCACTTGCAACAACCAGCTAATTTATAAAAACATTTGCGTTTTTTAATCATCCCGGATTTAGTTGATTTGTAGATCCGGTTTCTTCCAAACCAGAGGAATCATTCAAACAGTCATTACAAGTTCTGCTCACTCTGTCGCGGATTTTTAAATGTCATTTTTGCGGATTTTGTAACAGCAGGGGGGAAGGCATTTTTTTGTGAATGATATTAATAACACAAAATAAATACAATTTATGATACAATCTATACAATGAAAGCTCTTTACTCTTATATATTTATAGTTATAGATGCTCGTTATAGCAGGCCAAACAAAGGGTTGGACCCATAGAGAATAAAATATATATATTAGAGAGGAATTTAAAGAATCTCTCGGTACGAATTTTTTCAGTCCCTTTCAGCCTGATAGATCCCAGATCCCAGATCCTTCAACCAAACTAGATTCTTAAACTAAACCCGATCCTTCAACCAAACCAGATCCTCCAATCAAACTAGATCCTCTAACCAAACCAGACCTTTCAACCAAGCCTGATACTTCAACAGAACCAGATTCTACAAGCAATCCAGATCCTTCAACCAAACCAGATCAACCAGATCCTTTAACTGAACCCAATCCTTCAACCAAACCGGATCCTCCAATTGTACTAGATCCTTCAATTGAACCCAATCATTCAACCAAACCAGATCCTCCAACCGAAACATATTCATCAACTGAACACAATCCTTCTACTAGACCCATCAACCAAGCCTCATTCCACTTTAACCTCATTTCCATGATTTATGTTCACCTTTTATTCTCCTATTCAATCCTTTCATCCTTGAACCTGAGCACCCGCCACTGTTGACCATAAACATATCTTCTAACCCCCACCCTCACCTCATGTCGTCTTTACCATCCCCAAATCCAAACCAAATAATTTCTCCGACTCTACCCCTCTACCTTGACAAAGGAAAATTGAAACAGTGACTTGTTTCACCAAATGAAAGATTAAATCCATGAATAACTTTGCAGACCATAGTAAATTCCACTTTAAAAATCTGGGTTTATATTTTCATAAGTGTTTACAAATGTTTTAAACTGTTCCATCAAACCCTCAAATCATTAATCACACCTTTTTACTCCGACACGGAAAACTAGTAAGTTATACTAATAAATATTCAACTACAGGGTGTCCCACGAAACATGACAGTATGCAGGACGACTTGAATGTAGATAGAAGACTAAATGTCACAAATAAATTCAAATACCAAAGACGACTTTCAAGTCGTCTTCCTATTGTCATGTTTCGTGGGACACCCTGTAATTGTTAACATTGTCATTTAATTTTATTATACCTGCTTTCTATTGCAGGTTTGAAATATATCTATTTACTGATTATTGGAGACTACTGTGTCCAAGTTGAGGAACCCGACCAACGTACCTATTGATCAAAAAACCTATCAACCAACGTACCTATTGATCAAAAAACCTATCAACCAACGAACCATAACCAACGAGCCAATTAGCCAATTAACCTATAAAGACTATTAAACTGGTAAACAGCGACACCTTCCTGTTGTTTTGAATAAAATTTATCTATCTTTCAGCTTGCCCATATTTATCTATCTATCCGAATTAGGTTCATAATATTAAAATTATAAATAGTATAAATACTTCTTCACAGGCTTTTTATTCCCCCCCCCATACCTTTATTCTCCCCCCATGCCTTTATTCTCCCCCCCATACCTTTATTCTCCCCCCCCCCATACCAATATTCTCCCCCCATACCTCGACCTTTCTTTTGCCTTTTGATCTATTTAGTTTACCAATCAATGCAGATTATATAAAAACAATAAATATTCATATTAAAATGTAAGATTTTCATTTTCTCATTTTTTGAAGAAAAACAAAGTATCTCAAAAATGTTATTATTTACATCGGGGATTTCAGATGAGCGTTAATTTTAAAATTAATTTTATGAAAAAGTTTTAAACAAATTATATAAATTGACACCCCGCAACTTTATAACCGGTTTAAATTCAGTTCAGCCTTCCTTTGTTGGATTAAAACCATGGAAAAAGGGGGATTTGCGTGTAGTTGAATTTAAAATAAATATTCATGGTTTCGTGTTTGAGAATGGTTTACTCATGTTTGTTCATTGCAATGAACACTGTTAGCTGAATGCACTTCACGAAGTGTTCAAATACAAGTGGAAAAAAATATATTGCTTTTTTGTAATTTTATTTTTTTTTGTAACAGGAGTTGTACTTCAAATAAAATAGTATGGCAGGGCCGTGTCAAATAAGTATTTAAAGTGTTTTTATTAAGGGCTAAAACCTCCATTGTAGCAGTTTTTAAAAGCTTAATATTATGTCTAAAACAGATTCCTCCTTTTTCTTTTCAAAAAAATAAATTGTGAATTTGTGTGCATTTAGATTATGAAATAATAGACTTGTACTTTAAAGGTATTTTCAATGACAAGTTGAAATATTAAATATAAAAATTGCATAGCATTAAAAAATTGGAAAAAAATGTGTGCCTCAGTGGATTGGAAAAAAATGTGTGCCTCAGTGGATTGGAAAAAAATGTGTGCCTCAGTGGATTGGAAAAAAATGTGTGCCTCAGTGGATTGGAAAAAAATGTGTGCCTCAGTGGATTGGAAAAAAATGTGTGCCTCAGTGGATTGGAAAAAAATTTGTGGAAAAAAATGTTAAGTATCTTTTCACCGGACAAAACCTGCTGATTATTTACTTGGGGTGTGAAATCTAGTGAAACTTTTCTAAAATAATTTTACAAATAAAATAGTATTCCACATGGAATTTCTAAGGCATGTTTAAAAAATAAATTTTTCACAAAATTCGAATATGTGCCCCTCAAATGGGGTTTAATGACAAAAATCACTAGTGTTAGCTGAAATGAAAAATTTGACAATCTTAAAAATATCCATTGAACCAGCCTGAAAACCGGCGTTCAAAACATTTTTCAGAATTTAAAAATATTGAAAATTGGGCAAGTTACGGTCAAAAATAGATTTTTCTTTGAATAAATTTCATTATAGAACTAAAAAATGTCTTTTTTGACCTTACTTAGTCAAATTTCAATATTTTTCGATTCTGTAAATTGATTTGAATTCAGAAATTCAATTCGGTTCCAATGATACCCAATTTAATAAGTATTTCAAAATTTTCATTTTCACTTTTAGTGACTTTTTAAATATTAAACCCCAATTTGAGGGGTACATTTTTGATTTTTGTGAAAAATATATTTTATAAACATGTCTTAATATTCCTAGTAGAATACTTTTTTGCTTCTTTAAAATTGTTTCAGAAAAAATTTCACACCCTTATTAAATACAAATACATTAAATACAAATACATTAAATACAAATACATTCCAGGATAGTAATCAGTGGAACGAAATACCCAGGTCAAGAGAATTAATACCTCTTTTGGATAGTAAAATCCTCATAAATGATTTCATAATTTTTTAATAAGATTTGTCATAAAAATGTCAAGATAGAATTTTCGAAGAATGCCAATAATGGTAAAAAATGTGAACGGAATATTTTAGTAAAACCCCAGTCAGTGTGCCATTTATTAATTGTATCTCTGGTTGCCGTTTTATGATTATGTCATTTTGTCTCAGTGTCTGATAATGTTGCTTGTCGACAAACAATCTGCATAAGAAGTGAGGATGGTATAAAACATAAATTTGTATGTCATTTTTAGATTTCCTAGAATATTCTATCTTAAGATTGATTTGTAAGAAAAACAAATTTGTTTTGATTTTTAAGTCAATGAAATTAGGGAAGAAAAACTTTATGTCACAGCTCTTTTTTTTGTTAAAAATATTTGAAAATAAAATAAAAACCAAAATTTTTCAATTTGTATATGCATGAAGATTTGATCTATTTTGCTACAATGGTAGGTAATTATATCAATACAAAGAGGACGATTTTCGATTTTAATTTCGATTTAAATCGAACTGTTTACACATAATCATAGTAGAAGTCAAGAGAAGCTGTCGATTAATAAAGCTTCTCTTTGATTACTTGTAAACTTTAAATTCGAATGAAGCTTGTTAACACTCAAGATTTAATTTTAAAAAGTTGTGTTTGTTGTATCGATATAATCACTTACTACTGTATATGTAATTTCAAAATCATGAAAAGCTGTGAATTTAGGTAAGAAAACAATTTAAATTTAAATATTTAAAATCTTGTTCGTATTGAATTTTGAAAAAAGGCGCTTACAGTAAACTTTTTACTTCATTTTTCCTATTGTATATATACTTCCAGTCGTCTTCATTGTATTGATATACTCGCTTACCACTGTATCAATGTATTTTCACTGTGAAATATGTCCTCTATCATTCATTTTGTGAGACGAATACATAGTCTTTTTGTGGGACAAAAACATGGTCATTTTGAGAGACGAAAACATGGTCATTTTGAGAGACGAAGACATGGTCTTTTTGAGAGACGAATACATGGTCATTTTGTGGGACGAATACATGGTCATTTTGTGGGACAAAAACATGGTCATTTTGAGAGACGAATACATGGTCATTTTGAGAGACGAAGACTTGGTCATTTTGTGGGACAAAAACATGGTCATTTTGAGAGACGAATACATGGTCATTTTGAGAGACGAATACATGGTCATTTTGAGAGACGAAGACTTGGTCATTTTGTGGGACAAAAACATGGTCATTTTGAGAGACGAATACATGGTCATTTTGAGAGACGAATACATGGTCATTTTGAGAGACGAATTCATGGTCATTTTGAGAGACGAATACATGGTCATTTTGTGGGACGAATACATGGTCATTTTGAGAGACGAATACATGGTCATTTTGAGAGACGAAGACATGGTCATTTTGTGGGACAAAAACATGGTCATTTTGAGAGACGGATACATGGTCATTTTGAGAGACGAATACATGGTCATTTTGAGAGACGAAGACTTGGTCATTTTGTTGTACGAATACATGGTAATTTTGTTGGACGAATACATGGTCATTTTGTTGGACGAATACATGGTCATTTTGAGAGACGAATACGAATTGAATTTCTTCTACAAAGAAAATGTTTAATTTAATAAGGACAAAATTACCTGTGCCCTGAACAAACTATTCTTGTCCTCAAAGTGAAGAATAACTGTTGTTGTCCTGTTCTCAGTGTCATTCTTGTCCTAGACAAAAAAAAATACAAATTATAAAGTATTGAACATTTATCAAAATATATTGTAAAACATTTTAAATGGTGTCTTAGAAAATACAAATAGATAAATTCTTAAAATTCCAGAAAAAATTCGGAAACCGAAATTATATCGTAGGTTAAAATTTGAATCACCAATTCAAATCCTTCCTTAATTTTTTAACAATGAATTGTTATGTGTATATATATAGTTTGGTTACATAAAAAGCTTTCTCCAATCAATGGAAGTTTGGCAAAAAAGTTATGTTTGTAAAATTAAAAACCTCACTCGAAATCAAAACTATAATATGGTTGCCACAAAGGAAAAAACCGGTTTTATAAAAATTATTCAAAAACGACGAAGAAAAATGTAACAAAATGTTTACCGTAAACTAATTAGATGTTTGGGAACATATTTCTCCTTAGAAATTTGTCAATAAATCGAAGTTAGAAGAAAATGTTTATGAATTTGTTCGCAGATTTCTGAAAACGCTTCAAATGTCGTCTTTTCATCAACAATTCCAAGAAATCTACAGAAATAGGTTTTGAACATTGAAACATTACAGAAACCAATTACTGAATAAGATTACTTATTTTCGATGATAAGAGTTAATTTATTTTTCTCAACCTGTTTCTATTCCTAAACAACTAATTATTTTACTATAAAATTTTTTGTTACATTTTTCATGGTCGTCAATGAATAATTTAGATAAAACCGAGTCTCAAAATCATCAAAAATGGACAATCTATGTGGATTGCCGGTCACTCCCTTTGAGACGAACACTTTTAGTCCATTAAAGGTCTTCATTTTTTCATTTTTTTATGATTTGTTTTTTTATTCATAGCTGTTCTCTAATATTTTTCACTTCAATTCAAGCCTTTTTTTTTACCTTTTTTAATGAAATTGTTGCTTGATACAGGAGGAGCAAGGTTGTTTCTACACCAAGCAATTTTCTTCCTTTTTCCTCCGACAGGATTAGTTCAAGCTCGTACATGTTTAAACTGTACAGTGATACGGTTCATGTACAGTAATTAAGGTTGTTGTACAATTTAACTTAAAATTTTACTACTTTTACTCAAAGTATGGGAATATACTTCAAATTTTTATCTACTATCTTCATTCTGAACCTTAAATATATCACTATACTGTACTGTTAGGGCCTTTTGAAGCGGAATTCCGTTGGGAGGAATTGGGCGGAGTTTACAGGGCTCGCAATTGTGTGCGATTAAAATTCACGTATGCGTTGGACACCCTAAGTCTGCATGCCTCGCTTTCACTGTGTAGAGTGCATTTATATGATAATCAATTTTTATATTTCTAGCTTCAATGTCATCACAATAACTGTTTCCTTTGTTAGGTCGGTTTATACATGTTGTTATTTTTCCTGTCTACTGGGTTAGGTCGGTTTACATGGCATCACTATTCCTGTCTGCTGGGTTAGGTCGGTTTACATGGCATCACTATTCCTGTCTGCTAGGTTAAGTCGGTTTACATGGTGTCACTAAAACTGATTCCTTTGTTTGGTTGGTTTTAAATGTTGTCATTATTCTAAATTTAGGTCGGTTTACATGGCATCACTATTCCTGTCTGCTAGGTTAGGTCGGTTTACATAGTGTCACTAAAACTGATTCCTTTGTTAGGTCAGTTTACTTGGTGTCACTAAAACTGTTCCATTGTTAGGTCGATTTAAAATGTTGTCTTTATTTCTGTTTTCAAAGTTAGGTCGGTTTACACAGCGTCAAGTATGTTAGGTTTGTATTTAGCTGAACTACGAAATGAATCACTAAACAATGAACTGAGATATCCTGAGTCCTGACTTACGTTATTCCTTATCAGTGGACAACTCAAGTACGTAAAATGGCGGGGGGGGGGGGGGGGGGGGTAAATCAAGTTATAACAATTACAATATAGAATACCTATACACATATAAAGGTATCATATCAAAAGTAACAAGTAAAAAATATTAGGAAATATAAACTGTTATACGAATGCATCAAATAAAATTCGATGATTATAGCTTGTAATATTTCAGTAATTTGCTTGGAATTAAAATTGATTGCTTTACGAGTTGAGTGGAATATTGCAACCTTCTGAATTTGTATGTACGCTAGTTCTTTAGTATGAGAATTGGCTGGTACCGTATAGGCTAAAAAAGAAATATGTGTTCCAAACGTTTTTAATATTCCATTGGCATAAAATTGTGAAAAATACCATTATTTATTTTACCAACATTACCGACCTATGATTCCCCCAACAGAGGGAGGTTAAGTTACTTGACATCCGTGAGACAGTTATGTAAAATAACCACCAGCTCTGCGAAGCTTTTAGGGGGGAGGTTCGCGCATTTTCATCTCTAAAGACGATAAAATTGTGTACAACTACTTTCTCGGAAATTAGGAATAATTTCCCTGTAAAGTAGTTATAAATAATTATTACCCGATGTTTCTTTAAAAAGGAATTAATAGAAAATCGCATTTTCATTGAACCTACCACTTCCGTTAGACTCAAAGATAAGTTGGGATGGAATAATAAAATGTTCTCAACACTTGAAAACATTCTTCTTTCTATTTTTAGCAATAATTGTTGTAAATAATCTTTGGTGTAAAAAGAAAAAATTTTAAACAATTTTACACAAATTTTGACATCTTATTATTTACGTTTTTCATAACTTCCCCTTTCCTAATATCTCATTTATTTATTTGGTTGGCTTGAGTCCAGAGCGGGTCAAGGTACAATATTACGGTCAGTCTTGAGACAATAGCCTTCCGGTCACCTTACTATAGTATAGTTCTAGGCTGCACATGCACGCACCACACTCAAGTCTAAACTATGTTTATTTTTGAAGAAAAATACTTTTATCTGTATTCAAGTTAACCATTCAATTGGGTTTTGTCTAAGTAAAGGTAGCCGTAGACCAGACTTTGAATAGTCTTTCTTGACGCACACATTGTAATTTAATTATAATCAAAAATCAAATATGATCTTTATCTTGTTAAATGTTTTAATTTTTGTAAAGATCGACGTTTGGTGTCTTCTGTTTAGACATCCAATTACCGGGTAAATGGCATTTTAAAAATTACTTAAAAAGAGTTGATCATATTTTGGAAAGTTTACCCAAGTCGTGACACGTGCAAATTAGTTTTGATACATTTAGTTCTTCAATCTCAATATAAACGGTTACAGATAAGCTTTATATCGTCTCTTAATTATTCAATGGAACGGGACTGTTTGTATTACCCAGAAAATGTTTTAAAGGGACTGTAAGCGTAATTTCAAGTGAACCTCCACTCAAAAAGATGGCAATACCCGATTTTCAACAGTACCCTTGAAACCATTACCTGATCTAAAATGAAGAATATATTATATATACCCTTGAAACCATTTATAAAATTATAAACATAGATATCCAACTCATACTTGATCAGACAAAGCTTTTAAGGGTACCGTTGTGAAGGATTGTTGCCAACTTTGCAAAGAGGGTTACTTAAAACTATGCTTACAGTCCCTTTAATAATTGTTATGAATAAACAATAGTAAATGAGGTTTTGAATTCGAAAATCAATAAAAGGTAGTTAAAAAAACTTTATCGGATTATTGTATAAAGGAATTGAGTCTTTGTAACAAACTCCTAAATCGTTGCAACCTGATGGTTGGTTTAAACCTTTGCTATTTCAAATTTAGATTATTTGATCTAACAGAATCCATAGTTTGAAATATCTTATAAGGTCATACGACGAGTTTGTGGCAAAGACTCAATTCCTTTGGTTAAAATTACATTTGCTAACCCATTCTATTTTAAATTAAAACGTGAAATCTAAATTTGAAAAATCAAAATAGAATAAGGGTGCTGGAAGGCATCGTGGTGCAACTCAGTTTTACTGTTAATAAAAGTACAGCTAAGCCAGACCAGTGTAAAAAAAAAGCTTTCAATCTAAAAAAGGATAGAAAAAAATTATAAGCCTTTGCCACAAAATCTAATTTTTAATCCTTATCATTTTGCTTTGCAACCTTACGGTGAAAACCTTTGATATTTCAAACTTGGATCATTTGATCTAACACAATTCATAGTTTGAAATATCTAAGTTCTGCAACATTGGGTTGCAAAGATATAGTGATTGAAATAAAGAGTTTGTGCAAAAGACTCAAATCCTTTGTAATTTGATACAAATATAACTGATAAATCATTGTAGCACTTAAAAATTTGAAATTCCTTGGTGACATTTCTCATCAAAATTATAATAAAGACGACTTTAATTCCACTTCATACTGGTTCTGACTGAACATCATGGTTTCAAAAATATATTCTAAAACTTTTTGATAAAAACTATTGCTTTTATCGGAAAATATTTTTGTTTTAGGCTTAGCTCTAAAAACCAGTATAAAACATACTGATATGCTGAAAAATGATTGGAAGCACAGGAAAAAATTATAAGGTAGGGGGAGATGGGAGAGTGTAGTGTGTAGTTTCACGGATAGAGATGGGAGAGTGCAGTGTGTAGTTTCACGGTTAGAGATGGGAGAGTGCAGAGTGTAGTTTCACGGTTAGAGATGGGAGATGGCAGGGTGTAGTTTCACGGTTAGAGATGGGAGAGTGCAGCGTATAGTTTCACGGTTAGAGATGGGAGAGTGCAGCGTATAGTTTCACGGTTAGAGATGGGAGAGTGCAGCGTGTAGTTTCACGGTTAGAGATGGGAGAGTGCAGCAAGTATTTTCACGGTTAGAGATGGGAGAGTGCAGTGTGTAGTTTCACAGTTAGAGATGGGAGAGTGCAGTGTTTAGTTTCACGGTTAGAGATGAGAAAGTGCAGCGTGTAGTTTCACGGTTAGAAATGGGAGAGTGCAGCGTGTAGTTTCACGATTAGAGATGGGAGAGTGCAGCATGTAGTTTCATAGTTAGAGATGGGAGAGTGCAGTGTTTAGTTCTTTTTTATACCTGCAAAGCTTAGTCACATGCCATAAGCTTTTAAATTACTTTTACTAAACTGATGGCATTTTGGAGTAAGATGCTTTTAATGTTTTTAGATCTATTTGAAGAATATTTTCCAACAACATTATTTTAATTATTTTGCAACGTTTTTTTAAAAACAATTCTAGATATTTTGAAATTCCAGAATAGTCTTACTTAAGTTGAAGATTTTAGTAATTCAAACACCTGATTTATTTCATGTCTCAGGTCCATTTTTAAACTAATAAGTTATCTTTTTTAATATTTCATTTATTCAACAGTCAAAGCATTATTATTAAATTTTTTTTTGCTTAAACACAACTCAATTCTATAGTTTTAAATTTAAATATTTTAAAAGACGACCAAGCTTTTCATTCCTTGATAAGTTTCTGAAGCTTCTGCTTACCCTGGTGCTCCCCCTACAGGTTTTCCTGGAGTCCCTGGGGAAGGGGGTTTTCCTGGAACCCCCTTCAGTGTCCCTGATTCTTGTTTTCTAACGTACATAAATGGTGTGACCGGCAATGTACAGTAGCTTAACTGAGAATGTAGTATTATGGAGAAAATATTTAGGATTCATTTGGACATGTACAACGTTTTAAAGATGTATAATTACTGAGTTTGAGCTCAAAGTCGACGTTCAAAATCATCCATTTAAGTAGTTACGTTTTGAGAGTCGATTTTTTAAAATTATTAAATAACGACGACGAAAAATGTATCAAACATTCTACAGTAAACTAATTAGATATTTAGGAACATATTTCCCAATAGAAATTTGTCAATAACTCAATGTTTTGAACGTTGACTTTGCGCTCAATCTCAGTAAATATACAAAAAAACGTTTTATTTGTCTCAAATAAATCCTAAATAATTTCTCCACAATACTACACTGTCAGTTCAACTACCATACATTGCCGATCACTCCCTTTAATTAAGTTAATTGCCTTTATCTGTATAACTGCTACTTTTACTTCAGTGATTTATTAAAGTACTATGCTTTAGATAGGACATGACAAACAAATAGAGACTATAATTACTGCGTTATATCAAAATAAAATTTTTAAATTTTTTAAAAAAATTACACGGGAAACGCCGGTCACTTTAGCTAGTATACAGATATAGAAAGTTGTTTTCTATCAATTAAAAGTTGTATTTCAAAAATGTGTTGACGAAAAACTTTTTTATTTATTTAAAATATCGGCCTAGGTATGCTGCTGTGCTCTATGCATGGCATCAAGTAATTTGCACAGTGCCCTTCAATTGTCAATAAGCATATCTTAACATTCCTACATAATTTACAGAGCATATTTTCTTTCGTCAGCTGATGTTTGAAGTCAGATTATTGCGCGCAAATTGGTCGGTGTGTTCCTAGCGGGGAATGTAAACGTACTTTCACGTGACCCGCTATTACTAGAGTAGCATGTCAGATACACAAGATACCCTTAAAACCTTTGCCTGATCAAGTATGAATTAGATATTCATGTTTTTGTTTTTGCAAAATGTTTATTTTAATTAGGTCTATATTTTTTGCTAACTATTTATTGTACTAAATAAAAACAGAAGGCAGCTGCAATCCAATTCATATGTCTGCTGTTTGAAACTAGGAATATTTTTCTTACTTTCAATCGTTTGCTAAAATTATATTAAACGTTATTATTCTTACTCTTCCTACTTAAGCAAACCAATTTATGATCATTATTTTGATAATTCTAGCTTTTTTTTCATCATTTAACCTTTTACTTTCAGGGGAAGTAACTTTTTAACATTTCTTACAGGTTTCAAAAACAAAATGGCGGACGAAGAGACAGCTGTTAATGGAGTTGAAGCATCAGCTGATCCCGCTCCATCAGCTGCTCCAACATCTAAAGTAATTAAAATTATATTTCCATAAATTCAGGGTAAATCTCAATGAAAAATATACAGTAATGCTCACTTTTTTTTTTATCTGCAATGGAAACCATTTTGAGGAATGGATGTTTATTTAAATTAAGAATTTAATTTAATCGATTATTAGGAAGTGACATGCAACCCATCCCATTTACTTTTTTTCAGTATTCACTTGTGACAGACCAATATGAGGACATGATCACAGTAGAGGTAATCAATTTGTTCATCAATCAAGACTTAAAAAGACTTAATCCCCTCAAATTCAAATTTTGTAACCTAATGTTGTAGACTTTTGATATTTTAATCTGTTAATTCGCCCAGATCAAAAGTTACAAAGATCATAGGCATTTCTTTACAAAATAGATAAATCGGTCAACAAACTTTTTATAGATTTACCATGAGATGAGTATATCTATTTCTAATGAATTGATCAAACTAAAAATCGATTCATATATTGTTAAAGCAATTGATTATTTATTGAATTTGTTGATTAATGCGTTTCTCTTTACTTAAAAATAATAACAATAATTATAAAAATAAATATTACAAAATTTGTGTTTTTGGTGTACATAATTAAGAACATTTTTTACATAATTTATTTCTAAAGCTTTTAGCACCAGGGGGCTTAATCATTTTGATTTTTGAAAATTTTCTTTAAAGAACCAAGTTTATCAAGTTTTTATGAAGATTAAAAAATAAAATTAAATGAATTTGAGCCGTGTCTTAAATCCACCAAAAACCGGTTTCAATTGAGCGCCGGCTTAAATCTTGAAACATTGAATACAATCTTAAGTGAAAACAACCATATTTGAGCCGCGGCTTGAATTTAAGCCGCCGCTCAAATTATTCAAATTCGGCCTTAAGTTTATCAAGTTTTTTGAAGTTTAAATAAAAAAAATCTTTGATGAAAGGGAATGCAACTTTCTGTGACCAACTATTTAAATATCTGTAACCCCAATTCACACCTGTACCCTTCCTACTTGAAGTTTGTGAAAAATTATAAAGATATTCCTGTTTTTCTGTTTAAAAACTGATAAGTTTCTCTATAAAAGTGACATGCGGATTAAATTGACAGAGTTCAAAACTGTTCAAGGCATAACACGACAATATCTCTCTCACTGTTGTTAAGATGAAGGTTTAAAGGGTAGTATAGCAACTTGAAACTACGTTGACAGTTCCTTTAAGGATGAAAGCCTGAAACGTGTTGGAGCCCCGAATTGGAGACGGTTAGGTGGATTCCCTATTTATTGTACAGGTAATATTTAGGATATTTTATATATAATATAATATATAGTTTACTATCTATATGTAAACTTTGCCTTGTCTATCTTTCTGTTTCTTTGGGTGTGTGTCTGTTTGTATCAAATAAACGTCAAAACGGCTGAACCGATTGGGCCAAAATGGTGTGTGGGACTAAGACTTTACATGACCTCAGGGAAGGTTTATGGATGCTCAGAATTTAAAAAAAGTTGTCTGAAAAAAATTTGGATTTCTGTAAATTTTAAAAAATCCTAGAATTTTTTTTATAAAATCCGCGAACTTTTTGTTTTATATTGTTCAAAGATAAAATGCTCAGAAAGAGATAGAGCCACAATTAAAAGTTCAAATAGAAGATGGGTTCGAAGTGCTCCAAAAGCTAGCATGTTACATTTAACTAAACTTTACTTAACTTGAAGTTTTGCCTGCTGTCAAGTACAAATACTTCTTCTAAAAAGCGTTTTTCAAAAATAAAATTCTACTATACAATTCAGTTTTTCAAAAATAAAATTCTACTTTACAATTAAAATCATTTCTCCAATCTTTTAAAAGCATATTTTAATTTTTCAACCGTTGTAGATTATTTTCGTTTTGATAATTATCAATTTGTCAGTTGAGTGCTAGGCTGTCTAATAAGGATAGATTATACTCTAGATGCGCTCCAATGTCTTCTCATAAAAAAATTGTCTTAATAGCAATAAACAACCTTGGTTGTGAGTGATAGTTAAACAAATTTTGTCTGTATCTATAAATCCTTTTAAAGTTAGTTAATTCCGTGAAAAATAGCAAGATTGCATAGTATCCGTTTAGTACAAAACATTTTTACTCTGGAAATCTAGGTCAACAGTATAATAGCTGCTATAAGGGGGTGAGAACATAAAAATATTTTCAAACAATAAAAACAATTTTTGATTTAATCATTATAACAAAGATATATTTCACACACAGAGCCGAATTAATATAAAATGAGTTTTACTGAATCATATGTTCTGTACTCTATAGATATGAAGTTCTAAGAATTTGTTTATTGTGTAAGATTGCAACCTATAGGATGTAATGTACTGTAAACTAGTTATAAACCGGTTAATTGTGTTGGCTATAGGATGTACTGTACTGTAAACTAGTTATAAACCGGTTTATTGTGTTAGGTTGCAACCTATAGGATGTACTGTACTGTAAACAAGTTATAAACCGGTTTATTGTTTAGGTCAACCTAACTAGGATGTACTGTACTGTAAACTAGTTATAATCCGGTTTATTGTTTAGGTCAACCTAACCAGGATGTACTGTACTGTAAACAAGTTATAAACCGGTTTATTGTTTAGGTCAACCTAACTAGGATGTACTGTACTGTAAACAAGTTATAAACCGGTTTATTGTTTAGGTCAACCTAACTAGGATGTACTGTACTGTAAACAATTTATAAACCGGTATATTGTTTAGGTCAACCTAACTTGAAAGTACTGTACTACAAACAATTTATAAACCGGTTTATTGTTTAGGTCAACCTAACCAGATTGTACTATGATGTACTGTACTGTAAACAAGTTATAAACCGGTTTATTGTTTAGGTCAACCTATAGGATGTACTGTACCATAAACAATTTATAAACAGGTTTATTGTTTAGGTCAACCTATAGGATGTACTGTACTGTAAACAATTTAAAAACAGGTTTATTGTTAAGGTCAACCTAACCAGGTTGTACTGTACTGTAAACAAGTTATAAACCGGTCTAGTGTTTAGGTCAACCTTACCAGAAGTACTGTACTGTGCTGTAAACAAGTTATAAACTGGTTTATTGTTTAGGTCAACCTAACCAGGGTGTACTATGCTGTACTGTACTGTAAACAAGTTATAAACCGGTTTATTGATTAGGTCAACCTTACCAGAAGTACTGTACTGTGCTGTAAACAAGTTATAAACTGGTTTATTGTTTAGGTCAACCTAACCAGGGTGTACTATGCTGTACTGTACTGTAAACAAGTTATAAACCGGTTTATTGATTAGGTCAACCTATAGGATGTACTGTACCATAAACAATTTATAAACAGGTTTATTGTTAAGGTCAACCTAACCAGGATGTCCTGAGTAAATGTGTTGAGGACGCTGTAAACAAGTTTGATGAACAGAAGAATGTTCTTTGGGTCAATTTAAGGATTATACTCTGAACTTACTTAACAACATTTTTATTTTTTTAATTAATAATTAATCTTGAAACTATTTAAACTAAACATGAATCATTCGAGTTTTTGTTACCAAAAAAACGAATAACATGAAGCTGGGCGTGTTATCAAACATTCTGGATTCTAACAATAATTAATATAATGAAAAAAGACTCAATAACAAAAACCAAATTATAGTATGAGGTGGATTAAGTGAAATTGCCGTAAATATATCTTCAATATAATGAAACAAGACATTCGTATATATGTCACTAATAGCCGACCAAACGGCTGGACCGATCGAGCTGAAATTTTTCGTGGACAGTGGCCAGTGGATAGTGGCCAAGGGGTGTTTCAGGCGAAAAAAAAATTCGAAATTGTTTTTTTCCAAATTTTTTTTTCTAATAATTTTTTTCCAGCTTATTTTTTTCAAATTTATTTTCCACGGCCAAATTTTCCATGAGCATATTTTTTGATTAAATTTTGAGCTGAGTGTATTGTAGACAGGAACCTGTTCTGTACGTGAACGGAACACCCTACGGAATCAGGTAGAAGATAGAAAAAGCAGGGGAAAATTGAATATCTTGTTTCGGAGGTTTTTTATCACATTTTGTAAAACAAATAAAAATAAAAATAAAACAAACTATCAGAAAATTTTGTCTAATCATCGATAATTACGTTTTTTTCTCACCTTGTACTTAATAAAGCTCTTTGCTCGTATAAAACACTGTGTCCAGTAAGCAATTATCTTCTATAATAAACTAAAGAAAATTTTCTGAACTTTATAGAAGTTATAAGATATATTTATTTATATATATACATAAATTGGCTGATATTTTTTGAAGGATCCTAGAATGTGTTTAGAAATGATTTTTCAGTTATATGTATAATTTTTTTTTAAGATCGACACATTTGTTAAGTTCCTTTGGTTCGATTTTTTTGGAAAAGATAATTCTACCATGACTTTTATTTTTCCAATGTATTTAAATGTACGCATAGAAATAGAAATATAATTGTTTAAAGCTTAGTTAACGTTTAGTTTTAGATTTAAACTATTTAAAGTGTTTATATTGCTCACACGGAATGTGGGGTAGTGATGGGAGGGAGGGGAGAGGTAGCTCCATCAAGAAGGGAGGCGGGGAGTTCGTCTTCTACAAGGTGAATATATATTATCAACTTTCTGCCCCTGTTCCTTAAGTTTTAGGGACATTTACACTGTACAGTGATAACCAGAAAATCTGAAATAGGAAGACGACTTTTAGACTCAAGTTATAACTTTAAAAAACCCGAACAGTGCGAAACAGAGCAATTGTGCTAATGTGCAGTGTAAACAGACTCATTTCACTAAATTATTGATTTAAGAAAAATTTAGTTAAATTATTTGCTAAATAACAGCATTATAATACACTAAAGTTGCTAAAATGTCGTCTTTCTATTTTATTGTTTTCTAGTAATCCCTGTAGATCCAGTCAGTATATATTATGTACGTAAAACTTGGATGCAGTAAATACAGTTTTTGTCGTATATATCAATACAATGAAGACAACGTTCGATCTATATTTTGATTTCTACCAGCATGGTGGTACACATAATCATTAAAACAAAGAGAAGCTGTCAATTAACAGATTCTCTTGTTTTTCTTGTAAACTTACGTAATTTGAAAAGGCTTGTTGGAAATTAAAATTTTAATAGAAATGTAGTCTTTATTGTTTTCATATAAACGTACTTGTACTATTGATTTAAATGGACTATTGTTAAAAATGTACTTTTACTATTGATATAAACATAATTGTACTATTTATATAAACGTAATTGTACTATTGATATAAACGTAATTGTACTATTGATATAAACGTACTTGTGCTATTGATATAAACGTATTTGTTATACTATTGACACAAAAGTACTTTGAGTAAAAGTAATTTGAGGCAAATCGGTTTGCGGGTTCAAGAGTTATGATCGGACCTACAAATCTTTAAATTAAAAATAATGTTTAAAAATAAAAATCTTACATTTTCAGGATTTAATTGGAGAACAGGATAAGGAGTTAAAACCAGAGTTTCAGGGATAAAAATAAAAACAGATAATTTCTGAAAACGTTAATTAGAAAGTTCTTTTTAAAAAATCTTCTTTAAAATGTGATAAACTTAAAGAAAGCAGATACAAAATATCTTGTTATGTAAGATATTGTCTTGTTAAAGAAAAAAAACTAAAATTATATCAAATTTAAAATTTATTGAACAATTATTTTTCCAAAAATATTATTATCATTTAAAATGTGCGGAAAGTTTATATAAAAAAGGATAAATATATCGTTCCTCGTTGCAAGAAATTATGAAATTAACAAAAACATAAAGAAACCAAATAAAATAATAACTCTTTAAAAAAATATTAATATCTACAAAACTGCCTTACACCATTCATGTAACTGAGTTTCTTAACGACACCCTGTCTTAAATTTTGGACTTTGGAGGCTTGACATTTTTATTTTTTTATTTTATTTTGATGGATGCAGGAAGAGAAGGGGAAGGTAGATTCTGTAACAACATTGAGTGAATTGTTTAGTGCTGCTGCTAAGAAAGAACCTAAACTAGGTGATAATGGATATTTATCAAAGATGTCATGATTGAAATTTTAAAGCAATAGTTTTTATAAATAATCAAAATATTGATGATAATGTACCCAGTTTTTCCTGGAGTTTTCAACCCACTTAATATAAAATTTTTAAACCAGTCTAAGAGCATTCCCGTGGTTCAATAGAGTTTCACAATCAAAATTTGAGGAAAATCAGTCCACGGGTTCATGAGTTATGATCGGATATACAAACAAACAGACAAACAGAGATTGCTACTTTATATTTATAGATAGAGTAAAGTTAAGAATTTTAATCAAGTTTAAGTTAACGTTTTTATCATAATTTCAATGAAAACTTTTTTGATTCCTACACTTATTTGATTGAAAAGAATTGATAATGTTAATAATAATAACAATCTACCTTGTGGGCCCATATTAGATAGTGCAGTAAGTTTAAGTTAACGTTTTTATCATAATTTCAATGAAAACTTTTTTGATTCCTACACTTATTTGATTGAAAAGTAATAATAATGTTAATAATAATAACAATAATAATAGCAATAAAAATAATAATAACAATAACTGTAGAATATAAGTTTATCCTATAACTGTATATTGATTCTGTATTTCCAGAGAAAAGGGAAGCCGTCACGGTTCTGCAGTACTTGAAACATTAGCTCAGGAATCTTATGATATGATAACTCTTCTCCCGACCTATATAGAGAACACAAGAGCTGCCATTCTCAACCTCGGTAACGAGACCAAGGTCCAATTTAAGGAGGTAGAATCCCTTCTAATGGATGACAGCCAGGACGGAGCTGCTAGGCAGAGTTTAAAGAAAGTTATGGAGTCTACAGAGAAGAATATTCTCCGGGCATCAACCGAGCTGAAGGATATTGTGGTAGAATCTGGAAACATGGCGGAGAGTCTATTCGAAAGAGTGGATTCAGGATACAAGGAACTAGAGGTTAGAAAATTCGGAAAACAATCTTGTCGTAAATAATTCAAAATATTTTTATTTTCTTCTAGACGGAGATTAAAGGATTGGCTAACGTTGAACAGGTTCTTCTTGATACAGCAGACTCAGTTATGGATACTAAGCGAAAGATTGAGTTCGGAGTTCAGCAAATCATTTTCAAGGTTCAAATTTGTTAATCATTGACGAAGCACGAGTTGTGCATCGTTTTTATTCATTTTTTTTAAACATTCATGATTATTGACGCTTTCAGAGGACTCCACAAAATTTTGAGAAATTCAGGATTGTTTACACATATGTACAAGTTTTTGCTTTTATTACACTAAAATATTTCATCTGATATAAGCCTCATTGATTTTTCAAATCGCTCGTTGACGAAACAGGGGGAAATAGAGGCCCAATGTTAGTAATACACCCCTTTAGAGAAAGGCATCCGTTGTGAAGTACTGAGCAGTGCAAAGGTAAATTATCTGCAATCATCAGCTGTTGCTTTTACAAAAGTGAAAAGTGTTTTTTATAATCTTTAAATGCAGGAACTTTCTACAGAGTTTTTTTTCTAGGTTTCTGAGTTGATAGAGTTATCAGGAGGAGAAATGGATGAAAACCTGGCAAATAAGTTTGAGAGTATTACTAGAACTATTCTCTCCAATCAGACTCAAGCACTCACCAACCTTACTTCCAAGGTTAATATCATATACACATATATAAAGCTTGGCAAGTTATTAATTGTTTATAGAAAACATTGTTTCAGATTAAACAGTTAAGATTACTTTACAATTACATTGTTCAAATTTTTGACGTATCTTTGTATGAATATTGTATATACTGAAAGTTTCAAAGATTAAAGTTATTGACTTATCTAAACAGTAATGCAGTTGGGACAATATATGGTGTTATCAGGACGATGGTTCTTACAAAAAGTTATAGAATGATATCATATTTGTAGTTCTTCTTTTACTATATATACAAACTAGGTGGAGAAGGAGATTGGTCAGGTGTGGAGACAGATGGGTATTATGTACGGTCAACTCTCAAGTTCAATTGGAATACTAGAGAAGGTTTACTTTATTTTCATTTTTAAACTATAATAATAATTAAGGATACGTTTCCCTCTTATGTAGTGCTTATCTTTACTTTAAAACAAAGATGAATTCTTAATTAATACTTTGTTACAAACTTGCAAAACTATCACTAAATAAAATGAAAAAATAAAATTTAATGGCATGGATGGGGTGTGGTGGCTTCATTTTGCTTCTTATGTTTAAAATCAGAAGATGTCCGTCTTAAACGTAAACTTTTTACATTTCTTAGTTATAGTATGTTAGTTGAACTGAGAATGCAGTATCGTGGACAATTTTTTTAGGATTCATTTGAGACGTATAACACGTTTTAATGATGTATGATTACTGAGTTTGAGCGCAAAATCGACTTTCAAAATCATCAATTTGGGTGGTTACGTTTGAGAATCGATTTTTTAAAAAATTTTAAACTACGACGAAGAAAAATGTATCGCAAATTCTACAGTAAACTAATTAGATGTTCAGGAACATATTTCTCAATAAAAATTTGTCATTAAATCAATGTTAGAATCAATTATTTCAATTTCATTATTATATTGAATTTCTCATTCTTTACTGTTCGCAGATTTCTACAAAGTCTTCAAATGTCGTCTTTTCAATAAAAATTCCAGAAAATCTGTAGAAAATGTTTGTGAACAATGAGAGATTACAGAAACTAATAACTGAATAAGATTACTTTTTTGATTTTGAACGTCGACTTTGCACTCAAACTCAGTAATTATACATTATTAAAATATTTTATTTATCTCTAATGAATCCTAAAAAAATTCTCCACAATACAACATTCTCAGTTGAACTACCATACATTGCCAGTCACTCCCTTTAATCTGCTTATCGAATTTTAACTCCTTTTATCTGAATCTGATATAAATAACTAAATATATTTTAAAAACGCAGGTAAAGGAACAGACGGAAAGCTATGTTAGTAAGACGGATAAGAACCTAGGTTCTATGGATAATCAAGTAGAAGGACTCACAGACAGGTATAGAGTTTTTATACTTTTTTATATAGCCGCCCTTTCTAGTTTTTCCTAAATAATTTTAAATAATTTTTAATGAGGAAATTGAACACTTACTAATCTGTCTTTGTCCATCCATCTATCCATCTATCCTTGTCTATTTTATTTGAGTCTTCTACTTTATGCCAGGGTAACATTAGTTGGTAAGCAAACTAAATTAGTTTACCTTGCATTGATAAACTCACAAATCTGAATTTAAAAATCAAGGCGTAGATCAATTGTAAATATGTGTTATATTTACTTCAGGATGACCGAGGTTGATCAGAATCTGAACTATATGCTCGGTCAACTCAGTCTAGTGGTTCAAGAGTTCAACCAGGTCCCCCCCCCCTCCCCCCCCCATAAGCGTCCTATATAATATTGGACTATCTCCAAGCTTATAGCGCCGAAATAAACACATAATACTCAAAAACCTAGCCTTTTCTGCAAGAAATTTTTTTACAAGTCTTATTCAATTTTACAAAATGATTAAATCTTCTTAAATTTTCTCATTAGTCCCGAAAATCGTAGTTTAAACCCATTGATGATCTAATATGATATGGGACACCCTGTATATGTATTAAATTATTATATATACAGTGATCCCCATAAAACTGTGAAACAGAAAGACAACATTTAAGCAATCTTATTTAAAGTTGATGTTATAAAGCAAAAATATTTACCCGTTATAGCTGGGAAAATCAACTTAAGTGAAATGTGTCTGTGTACAGGTACATCTGCACAATTACTGTGTTTAATTTTCATTGGACTTTTTTAAAATCATTTCTATTCCACAGTTTTATAAATCTCAAAAGTATTTACAATTTGGAAAGTTTCTAAAAATATAAATATCTAAATCTGCGACTTTAAACAACTTTAATTGATTTGGAATTTTTCTCATTTGGTTTTATTTTTATTTGAACAATTATAGCCTCCTACCTAGTCCTTTTTAGTCAACATAATGTTAAAAATTTATCAATTGAAATGAATATATTTCTTCTTTAGGATATCTGTTCCCATTTTTTGTTGAAATCTTCCCTATCAAATTTAAAAGGGGGGAAATTGCTAACTAGTCTTGAAGTATAGGCTATCGAAATACCTGTATTCTGAGAATTCTAAATATATGCTATTGCATCTCACAACGTAGCTGATTGCTGACGTAGAGATAGTGAAAAAAATACTTTCTCTTCTGCTGACTATTTTGCTGCGTAGAACACCGACAGTGACTAAAACTAAATATTGGGGAAATGCGATGTTCAGAATTATTTATACAAATTCATTCAAAAATATAATTATTTTTAATTTAAGTCTATTTAAAAATATATTAACTCATAAAATGTTTGCTTTCAGGTAAAAACAGGGTTAGGTGAGGCAATGGAAGGTATAGGAGATGAACTCTTGGAATTGAAGCAGAAAGAAGAATCCTGAAAAAATCAGCCCCAGTCTTATCTTTATTTTTGCATTTGAATTATCTTGAAGAAAAAAAACATAACAGAAATAAACTAATACTTAATTTCAACTGGATTAGAGGTTTCATGATCAGATGATACAGGGTTTCCCAATAAGCATGGGAATTAAGAGATTACATTAACATTGTCTATGATTATAAATCATAAATACAGGGTTACCCACAAAGTATGAGACTTCATAGACGATTGTGCGGAATTTGTTTGGTCCGTTTTCTTGCAAGGGATTCATGTAGGCCAAAGCTGGTTTATTTCTGTTCCTTTAGTAAACCATGAAAATAGTCAATTGACTGCAGAATCTAAAATCAAGCTTTAAATAGCCATATTTTTAAGTTTTGGATCGTCTTTACAGTCTCATCCTTTGTTGTTAACCCTATATATATCAAATCAAATCAAATCAAATCAAATCAAATCAAATCAAATCAAATCAATATTTTTCCCCCGAGCATACATTACATATAGAATAAAATGTTTTTAAAGCTTATTTATTAAAACTTGAGACGGGGAGGCATTGATATGCCAAAAAGTGCAGAGAAAAGGATGCATCTTCTGAGCTTCCATAAAAGCGGGTCTAGTTATACATGTATATCTTAAAACAAATTTTGCTTTTCAGCGAATTATAAACGCTTTCAAATATTTCATCCATTTTTGAGAAAAAAACTGGTAGAGATATTTCAACAAATTCGTTATTTTTTTTGCGAATTGAAAGGACTATGAAATATTTCATACATTCTGGAAATTACAGATAGCAACTGTTGGAACTACGTATGAAAAATTTTTCTATTCATCGAACAAAAAATGGAGCATTAGATTTTATGAAATGAATAAATAAAATAAATAATAAAACTTGGCATGGTTGATTAGTAATTAGGGTTTTTCTCCAGTACACCCTGTTCGAGAAAAAGAAAAATATGCTTGCTCTTGGTTGAACAAGATCACATTTTTAACTCTCCAAATGATTTTTTTGTCCTTTTTCAATACCGATTTATTTATTTATGTACTAAAAACCTTTGCGTATTCATCATTTAAATTAATACTTATAACATTTATTAGTACTGAATACATTTACAGGTTCGGAAATTTTGAACATTCTGGAGTACATATTATAATATAGAAATATTAGAGATAAAGTTTAGGCTCTAGCAGCTGATGGTGAAGTATACACTGTAGAAACCAGATTAAAGGAATAGTTTTCAAGTGCTCCATGTTATATTTGAGTAGAGGTTCCCGCTTTCCTCCCTCCTGGTATAGAATTATGTGTGAAGTTATGCCTAACGAAGAGTTCTGCTCCGCATGATGCGGAACCGTCTTTTCTGCAACAGGAAGGTTTTCCGGATCCGGTTCTCTAAACAGAAAAACTTACATTTTTATTGTCAATCTGAGTGATTTGTAAGCTTTGTTTACCTTTTTAAAAGTTTTGCACCAGAGAGAGAAATCAGTTTTTGAATATCAGTCTTGGAGCAGTTAGGTTTATCAAACCCTCCGGTTAGATAAAAATGAAGACCTGTGAACAGTTTAGGTTGACCTCTTAACCTACAATCCTTTGATCTGGTTCGTCCTGATTGAATTAAATCCGACGATTGAAGCAAGAAATGTTCTGTATCCACCAATACGCCAAGCTGTCTGGATTGATAAATCCATTCCGAGGTGATAATCTCTGCTCCGACGAGCTGTGCAGAGTATATGTAGTTCACGTTCTTAGAACTATCTAGCAAACAATGTGTAGTTTTCACGGTTAGAGCTCTACTTGGTTTCCTAAGCTTGAGCTTAGCAGCAGCTGCGGTAATCTTCTTGAAGTCCGTATCCGAGGATTGAGGACAGGATAGGACGATATTCTCAGGGAGAAGTATATCCTGCATTATCAGAATTTATGTTAGGAATAAAACATCTTGTTTATATATAAAATATTAAATATGAATAAACCTGCTGTACAAGAGACTGATTCAACATTTGGCTGTCAGTCATTTCCAGAGGAGTTTCTTCGAGAGCAGAGATCATTTCTTCAGACACGGCAACCTCACGTGGAGTTAACCCTTGACTGTTCTTTGCTTTAATATCAGCTCCGTGGGACACAAGGAGCCGAACCACGTTGACAAAACCATTACTGACAGCATCATGAAGTGGGGTCAGATTCTCTTCTTGAGCGTGTAGATTTGGACTGGCTCCATAGTTCAACAATATTCTCACAATATCCTCTCTCCCTTAAAGTTAATATCCATTAAACTAGGCAAAATATATGCTCAGGTTGAAACAAAAAAAATTGAGACAGTTCTTAAGTTCTAAAGAAAGTTCTTTAAAATAATTCATTAAAAGTAGTTTTAAAAATAATCTGCCTCTCATTGATCTGGTGAGCTATAAACCTGCAATTGATGCTTCGTGAAGAGGGCTCCATCCTGCGTTATCTACTGTGTTAGGATTAGCTCCCTGCTCCAACAGTTTGAGAACAGTTTTATCATCTCCCTTGACAGCTGCAGTATGGAGTGCAGTTTCACCTTTTCTATTCTTTTTCTCCAAGGAGGCAGGTTTCTTTCTGATAATAATTACAAAATTTAATACAATCTCAGCTCAGGTTAGACTTATTTTGTATTAGAACAGAGCTAGATATTTTCCCAGGGGCAAATATTTTAAAGGTGGGGGGGGGGGCGCCGGGGGGAATGTAAATTTTGCATCAACCTTCATTGAAATGAATACCCCTGTCTGACAAATTAAAAAAAAATATTTATTTTTTACAAATCAACGAGGAAAAGGTAGTTTTTTCCTTCAAAAAAAATCCTAATTAACTGATTTTTCAAGAAATGAGGTTTTGACTGTATATTCCTTAAATACAGATAAGCGGTGGTGATAGTGTTCATATATTACTATTTCCATTTTACGACCCCCCCCCCTTAATCTTGTCTACTTTCACTTTCGTATGATCAAATCCTATTTTAATTTTACCTGTTTGAAAAATATGATTGATCTTCAGTAGATGGCAGTGGCAGGATGGTTTTAGATCTCCTCTGGCGAGTCGGAGATTTAAACTTGGAATCTCCTTGTATACTAGATCCTGCAACAGGTATCACAGATCTCGATCTTTTAGAAACTTGACGAGAATTTTTGTTGTTTGAAGGAAATTCCTCGGACTCTCCGACATTACTGTGGTTGGAGACCACTGGGCTAAGCTTTCTCTTTGTGTTCTTCTTGTTATTTGGGGTCTGTTTCTCAACTTGATCTTCAGTACTTGTTAAAATTTCTTCTGAAGGTGTAACCATTTGCTCCTTTAACCTATCAGGAACCTAAAATATGATACCGAGTGATAAAAATGTCTGAAAAAACAAGAAGAAAATTCTACTGAACCAGGTGTGTATTAGTAATAACTAATCCTAACCAATCTATATTTAGTATTTACGACCAAAATACAGTATAAATTCAATTTAATTTGCACCCCTCAAATATAATTCATATTTGACATGAAAGGAACTAGGAAGAAGTCATTCCGATTAATCGAATGAAACGGTTAATGTTGTTTCCCGGATTGTAGAGAAATATTAATTACGTAATTTATAAAAATCTAAAAATCTTGACGATATTTGTATTTTTTACCTGTTCACCTAGTATCTCTCCGATCTTAAAAAGACTACAAGTGAATGAATGAATGAGTTTATTAGATGATGCATCCTTAGCAGGTGCTGATGCAGAGCAACCAGGTGCTAGACATCGTCCTCCTCTTGATCTGCCGAGACAGGATTTACAGAAGAAGTGTGAGCATTGTCCAAGTGAAAAAGGGTTAACTGCAATATCCTAAAGAAACAACATAAAATACTTAGCTTTACTTCCGTTGTGAAATAAAAATGGCAGAGAGAATTGTTTTTTAGAAAACTAAAATCAAAAGTCAACTTTTTTTGTTGTTTTAAGTGGTTTTATCAAGGAAAAAAACACCAACCCTAACTCCAAATAAATTCTTGTCCGCACTTAATGTAACAGGTGTGGTCCCAAATTTGGCGAATATCGAGTCGAGAGAGATAATTCTTTTTTTTACGTGTAGATTATTACCTCACAAACAGGACATTTAAGAACGTTCTGTATCTCGGCCAGAACAGCTTTAGTTTTGCTAAAATTGTAGGTTTTAGGCACGTCCATTATGAACAGTATTGCTAAAATTTCTGAAAATAAATGATTAGACTATATGAGAATTATAAAAAAATCTACGGCGAGATTCCATATTTAACACTGATAAAAATCACAACTGGGGTTTCCAATCCAATATTTTAATTAGGAATGTGTAAATTTCGAAATTTTGATTTCTGTACATTGTTAAAAATTCTTCTAGTTCCGATAAAATAGACACGAATACTTAAAATTTAGTGTGCGAGAATAATAGTTACTTTACCGGAATCCAGGTATAAAAATTAAGTATGAATGACTTCATTTAACTGGAAAATTGAACTAAAGATTACTGAAAGGTATTTCTAGATTTGGATTGAGTTCTAGAGCACTATGCATGAATTAACTTTGGTTGATCCTGAGTAGTTGAGCAAATAACCAGGTAACTAAATGAAAGTACAACGTTGTAACAAACAAAATAATTAATATTAAAATACAAATGAAGAGTGAAAGAGTTTGTATCATCTCTTTGACCTTCCAATCCTTTCTAAAATTTCTCTTTACGAAAAATAATAAGATTTGTTTCAATAACCAACAATTCCCTACAAATTCTTCACCCTCAAACGAGTCCTTCATTTTCCATGTGTTGTAAAGCCAAATGAATTTTCCCTTCCATATCCCTTCAAATTAAAATTTTTATTCAGAATGAAACTTAAACTTTCATATTAGATTTTGATTAATTGTTTTTTTATAAGATCAATGAAATCTTAAAATGTAAATAATATCATAATTGATAATTTTTAGTTTTTATAGTACTATATATGATGGTAGTTTTTCCTTCTTTTTAGATAGACATTTACTGAGCAGAGGTAATAAATTTTTAGAAAATACACTGAAAGAATAAATACTTTAAGTACTTATACAACGTCAAAAAATGACATAAATTGAGACTATAAAATTTGTTGAGTATATGGCAGCAATTGGTAGACAAGGCACTGGTGGTTTATATTGTTATGTATAGTTGTACTAAGATGCGATGTTTGCTACAACAGGTTTAGGTTGACATAAAGAGAGCAGGTTTCCCGTCCATCTCTTTAACCCTGATCTTGACTGTACCAACTGGAACGTATCCAGCAATGAGCAGACGCATAGCCGTCTCCCTCTCAGTGTAGACAACGTATCCAAACTTAACGTGCTTGGCCCCGAACTTTTCCTGATTCTTCTCCAACCATCCCTGAAATTGCAGGAGTGTTAACTTGATCTTTGATCAAAACTGATCAATTGGCATCTAATATAGTTTTAACCCAGGCATTTTACTAGAATCCCTGTATTGTAATTGTTAAGACTTTTTTGGATCAGGTCATAGGAATTGAAATAAAACTCGGTAAACTATTTGGGCCTAAATCGGATTTCGTCTTCATTCTTTTAAATATAGTTTTAAAATTTAAAGACTGCATGCACTCTTTAACACTTTTTTTCTATTCAGTAGCCAAGTCCACTGTCAGCTGATTGTTATTGGGTCTTTATACCTGATTGTTCTGTATGAAAAGGTGCAAGGTATGACCCTGAGCCAGGAAAGCTGACCGGAGCTGCGCGTACTCAACGTCGCCAGGTATTGGACCAATCATCAGCTGTTGTTCTGCAGACCAACGTGGATCTGGAGTAGGACAAGCAGATTTGAACCAGTATTTTCCTTTCCCATATTTGTTTGTCAGGGCAACCAGGGAGTTGTCCCGAACCTCGTCCAGACTGGGTTTGTGAACGGAGAGACGCGAGGTTTTAAGTCGTGCAGCCGCTTCTTGATCTTGAGAAAATGACCAGATAGACGAGAAGGATCCAGGACGGTTAGTTGGCTCCGACAGGACGGATACATTGGAGATACTGTTCAGTGGAATACGTTGCAGCTTATTCTCCATCAAGTCCTAAATAAATCGTTAAATTCTAAAAGTCAGCTTTTTCCAAATTAGAATTTACGTGTTTAGAATGTCAATGAAAGTAGGTGATAAATATTAATTAATTCAAATCCTAGCATACATCGACTAGAAACTAGATAAATCTCTAATTCATATCAGTGTAGAATAATTAAGAATAATTATTACATACAGGAGTTCGAAACATTGGCTTTTACCAAAAACAAGTGCCTGCATGTTCAGGATCGAATATGAACCAAAATGTGAATGAAAACTTATGTGGTTAAAAAAATGTCCACTTATTCGACAGCAAGAAAAAGTTTTAAAAAAGTATTACCCTGGGATCCTCAAGCCTTGCTTGATTCGTGATTGGACATCTGCTAAATAGTGGTAAGCGAGGTACATTAAACTTGACGTCTCCTTCCTCCTGTAAAAATGAGAAGTTGGCCTGCTGCCGACTACTCGGATAAAATCCTCCAACAGACATTTTTAAGTCCTGAAATTATACATTGACAAAAATTAAACGACCAAGTTCAAAAACAACCCTTTTTATAAGACATTTAAGGAGCTTCAAGCAGATTCCTACCCAATTTGAATTCAGTAATTTCCTAGAGAACGAATCCCCCCTCCCCCTCCTATCAATTTTGTCCATGATTATCATTCGTCATGTGGCCGCAGCGGCCGGTCCCCCAGCGTGTCCTAGCCGCGGAGCTCGACCTCCCTGTCCTGACCTAACCCTAAAAAAATAAAAAATAAATAATAATAATCATCACGTACAAAATTGGGTTTTTACCTAGAATACGATTNAAAAGACCATAGAATTCTTATGAAGTGTCAAGAATTGCCGCAAAGTTATCCCTATCGAACTCATGACCCTATCCGTCATAACCTCTTACACCATGTCCTAAATGAGGGGGGCACAACAAGTAATAACAGGATTGTACAAAAACGTTTCCGAAATGGGTTTAAACGCATGGTCATTTGACAAGACACGCAATAAATTTAACTTTTCACGGTTCAATCTTTTAATCATTAATCACAAATAATATAATTAAGCTTTTAACTGCTAATATTTAAATTTGATCAACTTTAGGAATGTATATGTACTTGCGCCAAAAACATGCTTTGGGAAAAGTAAATAGAAATTTTGTCTCGGCATTCACGCTTCAGGGACTCAAGGACATTATAAACTAAGATTAAATTTCAAATTTATATCTTTTCAAAATATTTATAAATCTTAAAATTAACATTATATTTTTAATTAATGCATAAATGAAATTTATCAAAAGTGAAATCTAAGGATTTTAAAGTTTAGAAATATTACGGGGGAGAAAAAACGAAGACGACAGAATTGTTCTAATATTTTTTATTATCATGAATCAGATGATTAAGCTTGGGCTGTGAGCCTGTGAGGCTGTGAATAGTAAGATAAGCTGAATAAGCTTGATGGTTCTAAAATTTAGGATTCAGCGGATTCAGGTTAGAAGAATTAAATTTGATCTTATAAAATGCATAATGGATGGTTTTGGTTAAAATTAAGATATTTCGTAAAATTACATTATATCTATTGTTTGTGGATCCTGTTTTAAAAATGTACATAGTCAACGCAATTAGTGAATATATCACAAAAGTGTCCACTATAAATAGAGACTTCAGAAAAAGCGCTCATATCTCATCCGTTTTAAATTTACGCACGGTGATTGGATTTTGACTTAGGACAAATTTCATGAGGAACACTAGCTCCAAAGACAGTCTCTGTTCATGTATAAAAATATTTTTTCTGCTAAGGCCTATAGCTTTCAGGGAAAAATATGAATTATAATTGGCATGGTAGTTTTTGATGTAGGAACTACCAAAAGGCATTTTTATCAACTTCTCTTTCATGTCCTTCATCTTCTTTTTGATGAATATTCTTCACAACACTGCAACTAATGTGTTCCCAGGACAAAGGTCGTACAGGTGGATGATTGATCATTTTTGATCCACCCCTGCACATGACAAATTATATCCATGTGTTACATATATTCACCCAAATTCCTCCTTATATCAATTTTTATTGCAATACTTCGATGTTAGGTACAAATGACATAAATTTACTATGATATTTCTGGCCCGAACGCCCTGTGGCTAGGACAGTTACTATTAATCTTTATATTAACTTTGCCCGTTCAATACATAGAAAATGTCGTGTATTAATTAGGGGGGGTAGGGGCAAAAATCCTTCTCTAGGAAATTACCCTGTCAAGAATTCGGAGTTCGGCATTTCAATTATATTTTAAAAGTCTTAACTGTTTTCAGTGAATATGGGAGATGAAAATGAGGAGAACTTGATTGAAAAGGTTCGAAACCTGGCTGCTCGAGCTGTTCAGCACGATCAACTGAAACAGCTAAGTGCTGCGGTATATTTCTATCATGAAGCTGCAAAGGTTATGGATCAATTATATTCTTTAACAGGAAAAGATAGTTACCAAGCCCACGGAGAGAAATACAAGAAAAGAGCAGGTACCTTATAGGGCTTCTACAGTACACTACAATCATTTCAGTGAAAAACTTATTATTATTCAAATCTATTTATTATTCAAAATGCACAATAAACAGAAAAAGTACTGTAAATATGTATATTTACCTTCAACATGTACATTCTGATTTATGAATTATTTGAATAAATGCTTAGATCAACATAACAATTAACAACTAACTGCACCAGCCAAAAATTGAGAAAAGTTCAGCGAATAAGATAAAATAATGTTAAAAACTAATGTACCCAGAGCTCAAAACTTTTGTATGAAATAGTATTAGTCTACAAGTCTCAATTTCGATATCCATTCTGACAATTTTAAAATTTGATGGTGCTTTCTATTTAAAATAAGTTATTCACAAAACAAAAGTTTTGATCTCAGGCCAATTTATAAGTAATTTTTATTTAATTCATCTTAAGATAAGTGATCACGTTCATGTTGAAATCCTGATGACAATTTCTTGTATATTAAATCCTTCATATAATTGATTACTTTGCGATTAGTTAATCTTTAGATGTTAAAATATTTATATTAATTTATTTTTCTATTCTTATTTCTCAGATGAGTTGAGAAGTGTTCCAGTAAACCAGGGAGTTCCTGATCAGGTTCCAGGACAAATTCAACTTAAACGCGCCAAATCTTTACTTCTAGAAGCTCTGGACTTAGACGAGGATGGGAGAAAAGTAAATAAATTATTTTATAAAGAAATTAAATTTTCACATGTATTAATATTGAGTAAATTTATGAATTGTCAGATTAACTTTTTATCAGTTGGCCTTGTCTCACGGATAACAATTTTCTCAACTGAATTGCATTTTGAATTTAGATATGGGTTGATTGATTGATTTGCCCTGCTCACATATAACAACCATTTTAGTGGCGTTATAATTTTGAATATTTCAAAAAGTTGCAATTATAGCAAAACGTATTTTCCCAGGAAGAGGCACTGCAACTGTACACTGAAGCTGTTGAAACATGCCTGGAAGCCAAAAAGCAGTCAAATGAAGCAGCTATGCAGGAAAAGCTGGAGAAGTTGGCTATAAATGCTTTAGAAAGAGCTGAAACTTTGAAAAATGGAGAAAAACCCGAAGTTTCGACTGTAAACATAGTTCGGCCACTTGGAAACCTTAATCTTTTCGATAAAGGTAAGCGTTCAGAGATAACCATTGCATAGTGTTAGACTAATATGGTGATCCAACCCATAATGTTGGGATCTGTCCGAGCAATCCAACCCTGGTGCTGCTCAAGGCATCAAACACGACAGGTCTGGCTTGTGTGCAGGTGGGGAGATTCATTTAGTGGCTTTATAATAGATTCGATACTTCTTTAATGTTTAAGTGTGGGAAGTGGAAAATGAATAAGAAACAACATACCACGTTCTTCTCTAATCTTTTTTTGATTTGTAAAATTAAATCGTTTTAATTTACAATATATTGTTGTAAATATTTTTATTAAGGAGAACTAGATGGGAATAAGAACGGGGAATACACTGAAGAAGAGAGGAAAGTTTTAAGAGAAACCAGCAACATAAATGGAAGAGATTATGTTCCTTTCATTTCCGCAGATCTCAGGTAATAGAAACTTACTCTTTAAAAGTGGGAGGGGGGGGGGGGCGTCAAGTTCCTTCTTATTCCCCATATGTGTTCTTAACTTTAAAAAATGGTTAACCTTCTGTAGAGGGACCAAATAATTAAAGGAAAATAATCTATTTAGGGAAAGATTTGCTTTTCCGATTCCTTTCTCCGATCCACATGGTAAACTATCATTATCATCTAAACAAAGACAGAAGTTGAAGAGATGGGCTCGCCCTGATGAGTTTATGCAAGAACCTAAAATGCTTCATCTTGGTATTATAAGATTTTGAAACTGCCTTTAAAATAATTATTAAGTATCTGGTTTGAGTAGCGCATTAATTGTAAACTATTTTAGTGGATTGTTACAGTGTTAAACAGACATTAGTCTCAGATTGTAGTTTTGTAGCATCTATAGCTATTGCTGCTCAGTATGAAAAGAAATATAGGAGAAAGCTGATCACAAGTATCATTTATCCTCAGAACAAGGAATAAATTAATATGTAAAGAACATTAAGTTAAACAATATTTGAACCTAATTATGACCAAAAAGAAATATTTCTTTCTAAAAACTTGCAAAAAAAATGAATAAAATTGATTTATAAATAAATTAGAACGGAGACCCTGTTTACAATCCTTGTGGAAAATATATGGTTAAACTTCATCTTAATGGAATACCAAGGAAAGATTAATAACAGAAAATTATGGGGAATAACAGTTGCTTTGAAATAATTTTGCTATGATTTTGAAAAAAGTTGTTAAGGATCGAACGCCTTTTATTTATTTACTTGTAAGCATATGGACTTGTGCTGGAAGGGATTATAAACGTAATTTCACAACGATACCAACGATTCACAACAATACCAACGATTCACAACGATACCAACGATTCACAACGATACCAACGATTCACAACGATACCAACGTCATAACAATACCAACGATTCACAACGATACCAACGATTCACAACGATACATTCACAACGATACCAACGATTCACAACGATACCAACGATTCACAACGATGCCAACGATTCACAACGATATCAACGATTTACAACGATACCAACGATTCACAACGATACCAACGATTCACAACGATACCATTTGAAAAATTCTGATAAAGAATGCAAGATATATCAATCTTCTTCTGAGAGGCTAACTATTTTTATCAGTGGTTTCACTATGAAGCGACTCGACCATTTCTGCTTTAGAAACAATATGGAGGAAATTGTCAGAATTCCACACTAAACTAGGAAAACGGCGATTTCTTCCACATTTTGATGAGATAAAGGTTTTGAGAGTACCGATGTGAATCGATAATGCTCCTTTTTTAAAGGTCACTTTAATCCCACTTGAAGTTTACAAGTAAAAATAATGTAATCATAGAAAGAAATTATTTTATTAAAGAGCCGGAAAATATTTAAATAATTTTTCTTTTTTGCTCAAGTCTGATGCTTAATGTTTAGATGTGAGTATAATTGATTTCTCTGTTACCTTCAAATAATAGAAATTACATTTGACTGTTATTAAATAGTTTAGAAAGGTAATTGTTGACGACTATTTCCCGCTTGGTCCACACAACGAGCTACTCTGCTCCTACTCCAGCAACAAGTCAGAGCTCTGGATATCCTTACTTGAGAAAGCATATATGAAGGTTAGGGATTAACATTTCTTTACATAATACCAAGGGTATATATTTTTTTAACAGGTAATCCCTCCTTCATCCAAATAATCTCCCCCATTATTCGACGTTATCAAAATTTGATAACATGAGGGTTAGATGATTTTTGGTTACTTAGAAAACATTAAATATTTTTTTTCAACCTGTTAAAAAAGGCTGATAAGATGTTGTCATTTTTTACTCCATTACATGGATACGCACAGTTTACATTATTTCTCTAGGTGATGGGAGGATACGATTTCCCTGGATCAAACAGTAATATTGACTTATTTGCTTTGACCGGCTGGATACCGGAGCGGGTTGCAATTCGTCCTGAAGATCCGACTTTTAATCCAGATTCAGTGTTTAGTCGCCTTCATGATAGGTAATTAAATCATAATATAAAGGAATGAGTGTCGGAAAGGGGAAAGCTCCAAACCCAATGAGTTCTATTGACACGAATTTTCTCATTTCTTTCATATACAGAACTGCTCCTACTCTAGATTTCATCACGGAGATGTCCTTGCTACAGCAGCTACAGGAGAACTTAGTGACGAGGTTGCAGAGAACGCTGGTCTTGTTTCCACTCATGCCTACGCTGTCTTAGATATTAGGTAAGTAAAAAGACATGATTTGGTTTGTTGAACTAAGAAATCTTGAATAAATAATGCGTCAACTTGTTAATCTTGATAATTCCAAAATGGTTTGATTTGTGTTATTTTAAATTTGTGAAGATTAGGTGTAAAATATCAAAAATTACCCTCATTAAATTCATTAAACCGACGTTGCCCTAGCGCTTGGTCTAAAATCATGATTTCAGTGGTGCCTAGGGTTGCCTATGTAATTTTTAAAAATTGCATAATTTTTTAGCCCATCGTCACCCCGGGGTACCCATTGGTTTCTTATATACAGCGAACATATAGATGAGAGAAGAGCTTTATTATTCTAGTATAATTAAAATGATGAAATAAAATAAACGTTTTCTGAAAACAACTCCTCAAGATAATATTTGTTTACAGGTTGGTAAAAGGGGAAAAGCTATTCCTATTGAAGAATCCCTGGTCCCATCTCAGATGGCGGGGGAACTGGTCTGAGCTGGATGTCAGGTAGAAGATTAAACATTTTTTGTCACAAATTGACAAGAATGGTAAATATTTCCTGTAAAATAGTTATTTTTTCACCCTCCCTCCTAAAAATATTTTTTTCTTCTAATTTTTGTTATGATGCGCTGATTGGAAATTTTTCTTCTGGGGAAATAGATAAATTTTAGGGTAAAAAAGTCCAAAAGTTGTGAGGGGGGGGAACCGCCATTTATTGTCCTTTTTTCATCTTTTTCCAGAGCATCGAAATCATTTCATTGAAATGAATACCCCTGTCTGACAAATTTAAAAAAAATAAAGGGAGTGTTCGCGAAAAATGAAAAAGGGTATAGGCATAATGCGATAAAAAAGCGCTTTTGATCGCTACTAATCTTACTTCTATCTTTTGTGTCTATAAGGAGAAAATTGTTAAAAACGAATAATACCGAAGAACGTAGTGTCCATACAAATTCAGAAAGATGCAACATTCAACTTGGATCGTAAACAAATCAATTTAAATCCAAAAAAATCATTCAGATATTACAAACAATAGTCATCGATTATTTTTCGACGCATTCGTAAATAGTTGATACGCAACAGATAGAAGTAAGATTAGTAGCGATCAAAAGCGCTTTTTTATCGCATTAAGTCTATACCCCCATTCATTTTTCGCGAACACTCCCTTTAAGTTATAATTAGTATCTTTTAATATTATATTCAAAATATTGTAAATATTCATGTAATTGTCTATCCTCAAATATTTCAGACACTGGACTCAAGAGTTTCAGACCCTATTGAATTATAACCCTGAAGATGCTGCAAACTTTGACAACGGAGTTTTCTGGATGGATTATAAATCTTTACAGAAATATTTTGATGTTCTTTATCTAAACTGGAACCCTGATCTATTTCGGAACCGGTTTCATATTCATCAGCTTTGGAGGCTTGACGCCGGACCTGTAAAGGACACAATAAATATTGGAGAAAATCCACAGTTCAGTCTAGAGGTACGCATCTACTGAATTTGATAGAGGGGTATTTTAACTACTTCTTTTAATATCCGAAGTCTTTTGTACTTTTCTGTTAGGTTTTCGGGTTTTCTGTATAATTTGTTAATAATAGTTATTTATCCAATCGGATATAACAAAGAAAAGAGAGAGAAATAATTCATACGGTTGTTTAATAAGAGGATTTACGCGTGACAATTAGATCGAAGTTCAAGCGTTTTGGACTCTAAGGTGAAAGAGAAAAAAATCGACCCTTTTTATTTCTATCCGATGTTACAATATAGAAAATTTAAGATGTGTAGATTTTCTGGACTAACCAACCATGCTTGTTAGTTAGTACGGTGACTTTGTTTTGAGAACTCTCCCATTAAACCCAATATTGTCAGCTCAATCTTGCTCAGTCAACTCAGCTTGTTACAAAAATTGTAAATGATCTTTGGCGAAACAATAGTTTTTGTCAACCCTCGGCCATGTTATAGCTTTTTTATATAAACCTCCCTTAATTAAACCATTAAAAATCTCTTTGTAAAGTGTGTTGTTAAAGGTTAGAGATTGTGCGAATGGTGGCGCAGTTTGGTTACTCCTGTCCCGTCATATCCTGGATATTGCAGATTTCAAGGATAACAAGGAGTATATAACTCTTCTAGTCTATAAGAACAACGGAAAGAGGGTTTACTACCCCTTTGACCCTCCTCCATTTATTGACGGAGTCAGGTAAAGTTTTATTTTTTGTTTGATTATTTATAACACAAAGTTTGTGCGTGTGCTTTTTAAACAAAACGGAAGATGAAATAAAAAAGATCAAATATAGTAAGGAAAAAATAGAAACCTATTTTAAAAACGAAAAACGTTAACCAGTGGTCTGGGATTATTGGAGTAATCCTGAAAATTGAACTAAGCCAGAAAAGGTCTAAAGCTAACGTTTTGTATTATTTTAGAATAAACTCTCCCCATTACCTGACCAGAATGGTTCTGCAGAAGGGAGAAAGTGTGCGAAGGTTTACTCTCGTTGTCAGTCAGTTTGAGAAAACGGATAAAATTTATTTCACCGTTCGTGCCTTTTCCAACCAGCCTTTTACGCTTGGCAAAGTCAAAAATCCGTTTAAGAACAAGAAGGAGGTAAATACCTTTGAAAAATACTTGTTAATGTAATTTTAAGAGAGAACCCTCTATTAATTTAATGTCCCATTAAAGATTAATTTATTTACGCTTTACAGACGGAAATCAATAATCTTCGGTCATTTTCTCACACCTCTTGGCTGCAGAAATCCATGAATTTCTTATTTACAACGAGGTGGTTGCTGGTTATCAAATTTCTTACAAAAAAGCATAGATTTCTTAAACATTAATGCTAGACAAAACTTTAAAATGATTGCTATGATAGTCTTGATGAACCCAAACGGTCCCTTCAAATTTCAAACTTTGAAAACCCTTTATAAGATAGTTTATTATTAGTTAAGTTCAGACATTACAGAGTTAAGGGCAAATAGTAAATAAATAATTTTCAGATTTAGTGTATAAAAATACACAAGCAGCAGCAACTGATCTGACCAAAATCTCCAACCCTACTGAGATACAGTGATAATCAGAAAACTCTGGAATAGAAAGGCGAATTTTCGACTCAATTTATGACTTCACTTACTGCAATGAACAAAGGTCACCACAATTGTGCCGTGTAAAAAAGTCTAATTCACTCAATAAGTAGCTTAATAAGTAACTAGTAAAACTATTAGCTTTGTAACAACATCAAATAAAATTAAGAATTGCTTTAATGTCGTCTTTCTATTCTAGTTTTCTGGTTGTTACTGCATTTCGAGACTGGTTTACAAACTTTGATATTACTTACAATTTTAGTTCCTGAATTGTCTTAAGAAATATAAATGTGAATGAGTTCTACTTTCATTGATTATATCTGAGAGGGATGTCATGAGTTATTTTTATATTTTTCAAGTTGACCGGGAAGTGGGAGGGACGAACAGCTGGAGGATGTGCTAACAATAAGGAAACCTGGCCAAACAATCCTAGATTCAAGCTTGTTATTGATACCTTGTCACAACTGCAGGTGATTATTTTGCTCTTACTATTCAGAATAAAGTGTAAATCAGCAGCACATAGTTGATTGTTGAAAATTATAATTATTCATCCCACTTAGGTTTAGGAATCAACCCATCTGTTATTGTGCTGTTAAAATCAGTGCTTAGGATGCGGATCCGTTGGATCCGCAAGATTTTGGCTTCCTGGATCCGGATCCGCAAAAATGTGCGGATCCACGGATCCGGATCCAAGGGGTAAAATATCAACCAAAAACTCAAAAAAAAAACTTTTTTACTCCAAAATCCAAAATCTGAACTTTAAAAAAAAGATTATAAAAATTTCCTCATTTCTGAATGGTTCATCAAGTTTTAGGATAAAAATAAACGAAAAAATAAAAGCAAAAATTTGAAAATTTTGTTTTGTTAAAAAATTTCAGTAAATCTTAAAGAAATGACCTGGATCCGGATCTATTTTTTTCCAGTGCGGATCCAGGATCCGGATCCGCATCAAAATTGAATGGATCATATGCACTGGTTAAAATCAATTAATTCTTAAATTCATGACTGTTATTATTTCTAGATCCAGTTGAAGGGTCCTCGTGATTATCAGATAGGTTTTGATCTACTCTGCATATCAGCCTCGGATCCGTCCTCTCCAATCTACTTTAAAAAGAAGTCCTCTGGTGTCTATAGACCTGGATTTGTGGTTTTATCCTTGGATATTCTACCTGGAACCTACGACCTTCTTCCTTCAACCTTCAGGGCAGGGGAGGCCGGTGCTTTCATTCTCACTGTGGCCTGCAGTGCTTCCTTTGATATCTCGAGATAGTTAAAAACAAAGAAATCATTTTTCAAATATATTATTCGTTTGAATTAATTCTGAGCTGGTGCTACTCAGATTGACATATCTTTATTTATTTGGCATTTAATGTAATTTGTAATGAAATAAATTATAGTGAATGAATATATACTTGGTATAGAGATATAGATAAAGCTTATTTAAGCGTTAAAACTTCAAAAAATGACAACTAACCTAATTTTAAAGCGGGTGATAAAAATAATGTTGTATAGCAAAAAAATCATATTTTCTTTTATAAAACTTCGAAACTTTCCTGAGAGATGTCCAGTGCGAGATGAGGTATTTTCTATTCTAATTTAAAGCAATTCCGCTCAATAAAAGTTATCAGCTCAGTTCTGTTTACAACAAATTTCATATTTGTGGGGGAAAGTTTTGTAAGTGGCTCCCAATTATATGGTCCTCTTTCAAGTACCTAGCACTTCTCTCAGAGACAACTTCTTTTCTTCACACAGAATATTTTCAATTCTGGTGTCTTCTTAATGTGCCTCATCAAAGTTCCTCGCCAGAATTGTTTTATCTTTTTAATGAACAATGAAGATTATTCCAAAACTGAAAAGGAAAACGATGAAGGGGCGGATACAGGATTAAAGTGAGGGAGGTGCTAGATACAGGATATAAGTGAGGGAGGTGCTAGATTTATTTCGGAACAAAAACATCCAGGTTTAAGAAAATTTTTTATGATAGATATTTATCCTGTTTTGCAGAAGCACTAGGTTTTCTTTCCCTTAGTGCTATTGAGAAGCTATTCTGAAATCTCAGGGGGGTTCAAAGGTCCTGCCGCCGCCCCCCCTCATGTATCCGCCCTAAAACAATGGAACCCAAGAAACTGTGGAATAGGAAACCAACATTTAAGCATTCTTATGTGTATTTGTTGTTATAGAACAAATTGATATTTCATACTAGTTTTGATTTTGTTTTTTAAAATAATGTTTAGCTTACAACTTGTTTTCGAACATTCCTGGAAAATATGAAAATGTCGTCTATCTATTCTTCTGAAACCTTTACTATATTCCTAGAGACGCAACAGATAGAAGTAAGATTAGTAGCGTTCAAAAGCGCTTTTTTATCGCATTAAGCCTATACCCCCTTTCATTTTTCGTGAACACTCCCTTGAATACAAAATTAGATTACTTTAATGTTCATATTTCAAATTATTTCTGTAAGTCGAGGTTCCAATTTAATGCCCTGCAAAAAATTGCCTATTTCTAAGGTCTATCAAAGTTTTTCGAAATCATGGGCCCGGAATTACTGCAACCTCTCGTTTTAGGGCTCTCTTCATAGAGTTCTGGGTTTACACCTTGGGGTTCAGAAAGCCCAGAAGAAAATCCCCACCAAATGAAAGGATCAAACAACAAATTTTTTCTTAGATGACCCCATCTAAAATTAAAAACTATATAGTAGAGCACATTTTTAAGACTTTTTTAACGGTTAAAAAGACTGAAAACCTCTCATTTCTAATTTTTTGGGGGCCACACTGAAGTAAACATATAAATAAATATATATGAGCGAAGAGCTTTATTATAAAGATAATAATAATCCCCCCCCCCTCCAATTAAAGTTCTACGAAACCATTAGACACTAAAATCGACGGCCAAAAGAGTCAATTTTGTCATTTGTGTGCTGAGTGCTGATTTCGTGTAAAACAAGTTCTCAATAAAATGAAATAATTTATAATTGCGTAGTTCTGTTCAAGAACCTTACGCTAAAAAATTTCTAGCGTAGAATTAGAAACTACCTGCTCTATCTATCTATCTATCTACCTGTCCCATATACAGAATTGTCAGTTGGTACAAGTTCTTACGTGTTTCACCATAGTGAAATCTTCAACATGGCGGAACGGAGGAAATTATCCTCGAGAAAACAGGAGAAAAGTGCGATGAACCCAAAGGAACCAATGACGAAGATTCAAAAGGAAATTACTGCCTGGATGAAGATAAATATTCCAACCAAGAAAACTAAATTCCTCCATAGTCACGTTGTCGAATATTTTATCGGAAAGAAAGCGGTAGATTTATTGTTTGAGGACAGTCCCTGGGCTCCAAACAAGGAATTGGATACGGAGACGGACAGGTTTATATTCTCTTCCAGGGAACATGTTGTGGAAACCCTGGATCTCTTGCTTAGGTACAAGATGTTTCATAGAGCAAGGAAAATATTGGTCGTAGATGAGAAGAAACCTAAAAAGAAAGAAAAGAGTGACTCTAAACCTGAGAAAGAAAAGAGTGAGGAAACTGAATCTGAAAGAAAAGAATCCAAGTGCGATACTGAAGCAGAAGAGGAGAAGAAGAAAAAGCGTCGTATAAGGCTGGATATGCACCTGGAGCAGATGTTTGAAGATTGTACCGACGCATATGTTTGGTTGTATGATCCAATACCCTGGTACTACTGGATCGCTGGTGGAGCTATAGTTCTGGTGGTTATAGTTCTCTGCCTCTTCCCTCTTTGGCCACGTCGACTTCGTAAAGGAACACACTGGTTGGCTTTTATTGCAGCTTGTTTGATGGTTGTAGTTCTCATCATAGCAATCTTGAAATATATCATATTTGGAATACTCTACGGATTATCAGGAAGAAAATTAAAGTTCTGGATTCTACCAAACCTAACAGAGGATGTTACGTTTTTAGAATCCTTCTGGCCGCTGTATTCCTACAAGTACACAGGGGAAGTTAGGATGGATGAGGACGAAGTTCCTGATGAAAAAAACGAGAATAGTGACAGCAATGAGAGTGAGAAGGCAGGGTTCGAGTTTGTTGAAAAATCCAAGAATGAATAGATAGTGAAATATTTAAGCAATCTACATTACGTATCTGTAAAAAATAAATTTAATTAAAATAAATTTGATAATTTTGATATTTTAATTCTATTAATTGAGGATTTTATTTGCTTCTTCTCTTTTAACGACTTCTGTCCAAATAAAATAAATCAAAATTAAAAATGAAAGCAAGATTAATGCATAATTTGCATTCATTGTATTCTATACATTATATTGTTAAATGGGTATCGTTTTTGTGCGTTTGCTTTCATGCGTTACACTTACTCTTTTGAATTAAATTTACTAATATGAATATTGAATTATGTAAAATTACACAGCATGGTTTAAAAAAATAACACCAAATCTATTCTTCTGAAACCTTTACTATATTCCTAGGAATTGATAGCTAAATAAATAGTACAACCAACATATATTTTAGAAATTTATTGAGGGATTACACTGAAAATTATGAACATAGAAATTAAAAAGCCGATTCATATTTTAAAAAGATTAAATATTGATATTGATAAAAAACCAGAAATTAAAAACAAGAATAAGTACACTGTACTGGAGTTAAAAAAACGAAGAAAAAAAAATATTTTAAAGTATCCTAGGCATTGTTAAAAATATTCAGGATTTAGAAAAACCACTTAATTTATTTTAAAAAAAAACATGGAATCAGTTTCCTTCTTTAACTTTTTCTTTTACGAAAATATATTTTAACATTTAGACACTTTTTGATTTTTCTTGAATATCTTTAAGCTTAATTTGTTGGTACGTGCAGGTGCACACTGCATGCTCATTGCGCAGAATCATATGCTATTAGATTAAAGCAATTTCTATAAATTATCATTAGTTGATCAACAATATCTTGTGTATAATATAGCAAAACTAAAAATCTAAAATTTAAAAAATCCATAGCAAATAGAGGAGTAAGATAACAATGGAGCCGAATATAGGAATGGTGGTATGTACTTAGTGACGGTTTGGAAGAAAGGCAGGGTCCAAAGAAGCAACCTAAAAAGGATTAAATTTAGATTATGAACTGATAAATATTTAAATTTGATTACCTTTGCAGTAAGAAAAGAATGCATAAAGAAAAGTAATTCCTGGAGTTTTGGACAAATAACCTCCTCAGTTACCGCATCCTAAAAACCGATAAAAAAATTATGTTATAGTTTACTGCAGTTTTAAAATCTTCTATATTCTAAAGTTGTTGTAAAGATTAAACATGTCGAACTTTTTTACAGAATACTCTTAATCAAAAAATGTTCTCTTTTTCCAATTTTGACAAAATTAAATCATTTTTTTTTACAAAAAGATTTTGCGTGTTTTTCAATTCCTTTTTTAATCTCCTTTCAAATACAGACTCTTTTGAAGATTAAAAAAAATATTTTAAAAAATACTAATATTTCTTTAAAAAATATATCTTTATATATCCAGTTTCAACACTTTATAAAATATGTAAAAGAATTCATATACCTTAGACATTTGACGGTGAAAATGAAGTTTTAAGGTAGCATTCCCGTCGTCTGAAGATCCCTTGATAATAAAAACTTATGTTTATTAATCAATAGATATAAAAATACAAACCTGAAACTGTTTATATTGTAAAAGAGGGAAACATATGTGGTGGTAATTACAAGAAATATGTAATACTCACATTAAGTATATGAGTATGAAGATGTTAAAATCAAATCATAGACATACCTTCAGTTGTGAGAACTGAAAACTCCATTCAGGAGTAGCTGAATGAAATCCTTTCAAAACAAAACCTTCTTCCCAATCTATGAAAAAAGATACATACATATAAAGTGCCTTTTGCGTGATCAGTATTTGTTTTTGTTATAATTGCGTTTATTTTTTGTTTGAACCAATTCTTCGATAATAACTTTTATTTTTATTTTGACACATCTTTATGTTTTAAAACTTTTCACTTTAAAATTCAACTCGAAAAAAAATGAAAGTGATATTGATATTTCTATAAATGTATAGCTGGGAAATGATTTTGTTAATGTCAATATAGGTTTAAAATATTTTGAATTTAATCTATTAAATATCTACAAACTTACCCAAGGAAAGAGCTGAGGGTTTGTTTTTATAAACAACATGAAAGGTTTTAGCTCCAAGTTGAGAAATTGCTGCAAAATTCAATAATTTTCAGTTTCGCAAAGAAAATCTGTTTGGTTGTATGTAAATGTATTTTTAAAAGTTGGAATGAAAAGAACTTTTCACTTTATAGAATGTTATTAAATTTTTCCTAGACAAACTGCTCTATGCCAGGCCGATTCTAGTCGAAGTAATTCCTGAACATAATTTTAAATGTATTTTTTCATTGAAAGAAGAAGAAAAAGTTAGCAGGGGAGTTGGGATATGTACAGGGTGAGCAAAAAAAGTGTGTTTAGCGGCGCCTGGTGCAAAATTGTACCATTTTTAATTTTTTTTTGGTATTCCAATGGCTCAAAAAAACCGCGAACTTTTTTTTCTATCAAATCTAAAGTATAGAAAAACAAAAATGTGCATAAAAATTATTTCTGTAAAAATCTAAAATTTTATAAAGATTGTATCACAGAATCACAGAAAATTTGCAATATTGTAACAAGAAAATTCGCAATTTTCAGTTCTTGTCTAATTTTGTTGAAGGAAAAGTTATTTAAATTCTCTAGTTCTTTTCTTTTTGGTATATTCTAAAGTTGAAACCTGAAGAGCCATTGAAAAACAACTTTTCCTTAAAAATTAGGATAGAAAAATGAAAATTTTCTCATTACAAGTTTGCGAATTTTCTGTGATTTCGATTTCGATTGAAATAATTTATATACACATTTTTGCTTTTCTTAACATTTGATTTTGAAGAGAAAAAAAAGTTTCGCTGATTTTTTTGGGACCAATGGAATACCAAAAAAAAATTCTAAATTTTCAAAAAAATATTGAAAAAAACACCATACAGGAGAGTTGCACAAAAAAGGTACAGTTTTGCACTAGGCGTGGCTAACACATTTTTTTTGACTCACCCTGTATACATGTATTTTGATGAGATAAAGGAACTAACTCGAACTTTTATTTCTTATCTTTATATATTTACAACTGGAGAGTTTGAAGATTGAGATGTGAATAGCGAGAAATAGTTGAACCGCGTAGACGTAGTTAAACTACTTCTCTCTAACTTGAACCGGCGCACAAAAGAGGTGGTTCAACCACGTCACGTTGTTCAACTGCTTCTCGCTTTTTATCAAATTGGAGTCCCAGGTACGTGGGAAAGATTTAAGGATTAGCAAAGAAATATAATTGGACAGAAATTAAGATAGAGATCAACTAATATTCTATTATTATTCTTCATTTACGTACCCCCCGATGGAAGATGTTAAACCCTCCCTTTAATAAATATTTGACCTGTCTGGTTTCTACACTAAGATAGTGGGATTGTTGTCCAAATGTTTGAATAAGAAAACAGTGTTGCCTCTCATCAACATACTCACTCTCCTTTATCACACGGAACATTGCCTCAAACACCTAAACCCACACAGATTATTCATTTTTACTTTCGAGCAAAATCGTGAATTTCCTCTTTAAAGTTGGCAACCTGGTAAATATTATATGTGGTTTAAAAGAATTTTCAACATTGTTTAAAGTGTGGCTCTCTAAGAATGCACAATCAACGATCAACAAAACTCTACTTTTTAATCCAAATATTTGAGAAGAAATGTTATTGACGTACGGTACAATAAACATGTACACTGAATGAAAAGAGGTGTAAAGTTTTATATCGTTAATCCCTTGAGAAATATCAAATCCGTATTGCTGGTGGTGCGACGACACAAAAGATCTAAAGGAATTGACTTTTAGCCACAAATTCTGATTTTCAAATCGCTATATCTTTGCAACCTGATGGTGTTAACCTTTGATATTTCAAAATATCATTATTTGATCTAAAATAATTCATAGTTTGAAATATCTAAGGTCTCCGACATTGAAATGCAAAGATATAGGGATAAGCAAATCAGAGTTTGTGACAAAAACTCAATTCCTTTACCTTCCATTTTTGCAAAAAGTTTTTCTATGTAAAGAATCTATTAATTTCTTTTGGGTATTATCTCTAAAGGTCGATGAATATCGCGAAAATAAGAAACAGTTTTTTTTCTCGCAGATTGAGCACTTAATCCCTTCAAATTAAAAGTCGATTTCATGCGTTGTAGATTAGTGACATTTCAAACAAAAGATCCACAGGCAGCATAGTAAATTGTTGTTTTTTTACCTTGTACTTTATGGGTGGAGGTCCTTGCGACCATTCTTCAGGTGTTAGAGGTCCTTTCTCAAATACAAATATCTCGGAACCTTTCAGAACTAAAAACCTTAATAGTAAAATAACTTTTTCAACAGGTTAAGACTTAATAATAATCATTCCAAATTTCATAATAGGAGTTGGAAACATGGAGAAAAAAATGATAATTTAAAGGAGTTGAGTTTTTGCCACAAACTCTGATTTTCTAATCTTTATATCTTTGTAACCCAATGTCGTAGACCTTAGATATTTCAAACTATTATTACTAATAAATAAAATAATCTAAGGTTTGCACCATCAGGTTACAAAGATATTGGGATTAGAAGATTTGAGTTTGTGGCAAAAACTCAATTCCTTTCACCTTGGTTTCCAATTTTGCCACGCTTGGTCTTTTGAAAGTATTCCCTCCGCTACCCAGGTCATATAGGAGATCTGATTTTCTACTGGGAAACTCCGATTTAGTTTTGTTGCCTAGAAAACAAAATTTAATTTCTTTATTTTTTAACCGTATACTTGTGCTCTAGTTATTTTATGTATTTTTATGACAAAAATTTCATTAATTGAAAATCAGCAACCGAATTTAATTGATTTTGAAGGTGGTTGTCACAAAAAAATTAATTGATTCCTTTGGGTTGACCTGATAGGAGTTGAGAAGAGAGATATAATCACCAATCAGTTTCAACCATTGAGTCAGTAAAGATGGATCTGTATTGTGAACAACTCCTGGACACCAAATATTAGATTTATTATTGATAATCATTTGGAATTAGATCAATTTAGATTAAGAAGAATAGTGATTCATGATCATTTTGAGTCTTATTCTGACCATTAAAATGATGTTCTGTATGATCAATCTGATTAAGGCAAGTTCACATAGCAGTTTTAGAATAACCTACAAGAAAGCCCAATGTCTTAAAAACACATGCTCTCAAAAACAAAAAGTTAAAGTTTGACGAAACTGCCTTCAATATGAAGTATTAAAAAAGAGCTTGATAAGTTTGCCTTTTTCAGTAACTTTCTTAAATTGTTCAATTAAAATGTTAAAACTACTTATTTCTCAGACCGTTAGACCGAAAAATCAGAAATATGAAATTACCTGTACTAGATCCATCCATCCCACGAACTATATTACCTGTACTAGATCCATCCATCCCACGAACTATAATTACCTGTACTAGATCCATCCATCCCACGAACTTCGAAAGAACTCGGACGTAGTTTGTCTGTTCCGAAAATATATCTGAAATATTCTTTATTTTATATTCCTGGCCTGGCCTGAAATATTTTACAATTTTGTTGGATCCAAAGGGACAAATTACAACAGAACCCCCCTGATAGCACCGGCAATTGATATTTGAAATTGTTTAAATTTCTCCAACCTTGTTGTGTATGCCATTAGCAGAGGGACTTTTACAACGTCCGTCCAGTTCTTCTTTACTCTGCAATAAATATATAATCATTAGTAATATTACGGCATTAATTGAGAGACGAATAACATTTTTGCGATCTTTTTGTAATGTGGTAGAATTTATGTATTTAAGTTAATTAATGTTTTGTCGGTAAATCAGATTAAACCTTGTAATCTCTGCTATGTAGGGGAAAATATAAAGAACGAAACCAGCATTTTTTTTTAGGAAAATAGTCTAGGCCACAGGTTTACAAGTAAAGTTTAATAACATCGATGAGTCACATTTTTTTAGAGAAATATAATTTTTTAATTTTTAAAAAAATAAACATATATTGCCCCCTCCCCCACAAACTCAAAACTCGTATTTTCATATCTGTGTCGGTCAACCTATTCTCCTAACCCCTTTCCCACACCCCCAACCCTTAGTTCAATGATCATTTCTTACAGTTTTGACAATACCACCATTCTTTAAGGTTGACCATAATTCTTACGCTTTTCATTCTTTTATTCCACTTCAAAAACCCCCCCCTCCCCTCATTTGCTTACTTTTTTTTATAAATTTCAAGAAAGCTATTCGTTACATTATCTTTATTTTTAATTTGTAATAATTTTGGTCATTTTCTGTAGGACTGAAGAGGATATAAAATATATCGAAATCAATTTCCAAACCCGAGTTTTTCTACCTGTCAGAGTAAAACCTTTTTTTGCCAGTTTGGACAATTTACATTGGTATAATTTTACATGCTATAATTTTGAATTCTAACAACCTTGAGATTCCAATCCAGGTTCCAGAGCTATCCGAACTCACAGAACAAGGGGACTCAGGAATCTAAAAGAAAGAATGCTCCTCTTAAGAATGAAAGAGTTTCTATTAAAGTTTTTTTAAATTAGAATTCTGTGCAACTACTTTGACTTTTGAAACTATTGATTTGCAAAAAGAAAAAAAATCAGAGGCGTATTCAGGATTTAATCTAGGGGGGGGGCTTTATAATGTGCCGGAAGAGCTAAATTTTTAAAATTAAACAATATCATAAAACATACATATAATAACAAGATCCATAAACATCAAACAAAAAACAAATACTAGAGGGGGCCGGTGTAGGGGGGGGGGGGTGCTCAGTCAAGGGGCTGTGCTATTTTAGGCTCAGCCCCCGTTGGGGGCTAAAACCCCCCTGAAAATCAAAGCCTTCACTTTCCAGGGGGAACTGAGCCCACATAGCCCCCCTGAATACGCCTCTGAGAAAAATTGACTTCAAAATGTTGTTTTGTTTTCAACAAATGATTTCTTTCTTCAATTACAACTAAAATACAATATTTTATTATAAATTTTGCAATATAAATCAATGCTCTCGGAGATTTTTGCGCTTCATTAAATTTTCTTTTTCTAACCTGAGAATGGTGTCCTCCAGCTGAAGCTCCAGGTAGATCCTGTTCCAGGCAGATCGGGTTGGACTCATCGTACTCCGGTATAAACCTGAACACATTAAACATTTTAACATTTAATCATTTTTTACATAAAGATATAAATTAAATAAAAATAACTAAAACCAAAGAAAAAAAAAATGCAAGTGTACTAAGATGAGATTATTTTTTTTCAGAGAATGTCTCGACTGAAACTTTTTTCAAACAAAGAAAACAATTCTTTTCTAAAATCAGATTCCATAAAGAGTTTTAGATGTAAATAAAACGCTTTTTTGAATTTTGGAACGAGGAGAATGGAACATAATGCTCTGAATTCATAATAAAGCACGGAAATAGGAAAAACCATAGTTTAGACATTTAAAAATCATATTTTAATCGCGATACCATATTTTGGATATTTATAAAAACATGCTTAAAGCAGTATACCATGGTGCGGATTCAAAGCAGTATACTATGGTGTGTATACATACAAAACATGTTTAAAGCAGAATACCATGGTGTGGATTCATACAAAACATGTTTAAAGCAGTATACCATGGTCTGGATACATACAAAACATGTGTTTAAAGCAGTATACCATGGTGTGTATTCATACAAAACATGTTTAAAGCAGAATACTATGGTGTGTATGCATACAAAACATGTTTAAAGCAGAATACTATGGTGTGTATACATACAAATCATGTTTAAAGCAGAATACTGAGGTGTGGATACATACAAAACATATTTAAAGCAATATACCATTGTGTGGATACATACAAAACATGTTTAAAGCAGTATACCATGGTGTGGATACATACAAAACATGTTTAAAGCAGTATACCATGGTCTGGATACATACAAAACATGTGTTTAAAGCAGTATACCATGGTGTGGATTCATACAAAACATGTTTAAAGCAGTATACTATGGTGTGGATAGATACAAAACATGTGTTTTAAGCAGAATACCATGGTGTGGATTCATACAAAACATGTTTAAAGCAGAATACCATGGTGTGGATTCATACAAAACATGTTTAAAGCAGAATACCATGGTGTGGATACATACAAAACATGTGTTAAAAGCAGAATACTATGGTGTTGATACATACAAAACATGTTTAAAGCAGTATACCATGGTGTGGATACATACAAAACATGTTTAAAGCAGAATACCATGGTGTGGATACCTACAAAACATATTTAAAGCAGAATACCATGGTGTGTATACATACAAAACATGTTTAAAGCAGAATACCGTGGTGTGGATACATACAAAACATGTTTAAAACAGTATACCATGGTGTGGATTCATACAAAACATGTTTAAAGCAGAATACTATGGTGTGAATACATACAAAACATGTTTAAAGCAGTATACCATGGTGTGGATTCATACAAAACATGTTTAAAGCAGAATACCATGGCGTGGATACATACAAAACATGTTTAAAGCAGTATACCATGGTGAGGATACATAAAAAACATGTTTAAAGCAGTATACTATGGTGTGGATACATACAAAACATGTTTAAAGCAGTATACCATGGTGTGGATACATACAAAACATGTTTAAAAGCAGAATACCATGGTGTGGATACATGCAAAACATGTTTAAAGCAGAATACCAAGTTTGGATATTTACTAAACATATTTGGAGTGAAATTCGGGGAAAATTAAGTATACCTTCCAAACTGCTTAAGAAGAAAGGGAGTTGTTGCTTTGTAATGTTTGAGTGTTAATCTAACAGTATTTCCTGCATCCTGAAATATTTTCATTATTTACATTATTAATAAACCAATGATTTTAATCATTAAATCTAGGGTTAAACATAAATGATATAAAAATATTTAATGGGTTTAATGTTTGTTTGTCTATGACATAATTTCTCCTAATATTGATATTCGTTATACGATAAAGTACAATATATTAATAAAATGAAACACCAAATATTGTTTAACTAAAAGTTAATAAGATGGAATATAATTATGAACATTTTTTATGCATACACATATATGTGTAGTGTATGTTAGAAGAGTTTAGCATTTTCTTATTTATGTTCTAAGCTGAAAATAAGCTTCTTAATGCACATATCATATTACACTGCAGCGAAAAAAAATTCAAACCAATAGCAATGTTTTAGTTTTTGATGAACATCGGAATTTATTCTAGCTGATTTTAAACGAGTATTTTAGAACTTTGGCTAGGCCTCGTAAACTGGTACTTTATTTGTCTAAAGTTTTAGACGAAAGTTAATTTCCTACCTGGAGAATTGTAAGAGCATCCTGATGAGTCATATTAGAGAGACTAGTCTCATTAACTTTTACAATAGCATCCCCGATATATATATCTCTACATTGAATAATATATTATAGACAAAAAAATATTTATCTCGAGATAAAAGAAGAATAAAAGAAAAGTCCCAATTTATTATATTTCTTTCTTTGGAACTTGTTATTGTTTGATAATATTATCCACTACAGTTTTGACAGTTTTTCTATGGTTAATATTTATTATCTATTTATTTTTTTTAATAATTTAGAATAAAGTTTGAACCTGGCTGATTCTTCTGTGCTTGAAACTCTAGATATAAGGATTGGTAGATTGTGCTCTAATCCTCCTTTAATAGATATCCCGAGGTTTCCATCTTTAGATCTCTGTAGAACAATTTCCCTGGTTCAATATTTATAAATCAATGTTTACAAGAGTTATATTTAAAGGGAGTGTTGGGGAAAAAGAAATATCAGGCAACATTTACATTAATAGCGATCTAAAGCCGGGCGCACACATAGATCCAGACTGAGATATAGTTGTATCAATTTTCATCGACTTGGCGTTTGATTTTAAATCAATACAAATAAGTTACTTATATCTATTTCAGCCCTAAACATTCAAATTTTAAAACTCTGAAATTTAAATGTTTCAGAAGAAAGAGAAAGAGACAAAATTAATATCGATTTTTGCATGAGAGCTTTCAACCTTTGGATCACCGAGAGTAAAAAGGTATCTTACCAAACACCAGTGGCGCAACTAGCACTTTTGTGAGGGGGGGTGGATGGTAACCCCCCTGTTTTCAGGATTTGAAGTACAAAAACAGTATTTTTTAATTGTTGAAGGATTGGCTCTGTGGTCAATAATATATCAAATTCTTATAATATCCATGGCTTGGTCTTATCTTTAAAAAAGATATACTTACTACAGCTTTAAAATGAATGACTTGAGGTAATAAATTAAAAAAAATGTCTGTTCTCCTAGTGTCTTTTCATGTCTTTCTTAGTGTCATTGTAATACTCATGAGAAGTAACATATATACAGGTTTTTTTGAGAGGGTAAATTAAAAATGACTAACATTCTTTAAGTCAAAAACCAGAAAATAGTTAGAAATTCTATTAGAATTGATGCGCGAAGCGCCAAAGAAAATTTTTGGTATTTTTTTCTTAATTGTCAAAGTTTAATAAAAGATGGTCCACAATCATGATCATGCTGGAGTCAAGTGAAGGGGGGGGGGGCGAACACCCCTTTTAGATGGAAGACAGTTGATAGTCTCGTGCTTGCTTGTTGTTAGCAAACTCAAGAACATTAGTTAATGGATAATACATTATAGTTCAAACAAAGGGTTACTTAACATTAAAAAAACAATGATGGAGAAAAATTTCTTAATCCTTTTTTATTGTTTTGATTTGTTAAGTCTAATATTAAACCCAAAGAAAGAAACTGTTCAATTGTTGATACCTCCAGGAAACCTTTATCCTTATCTTTTGTCTGCGGATTAAATTTAATCTTTTCGAAATTCGCCAAAAATCCGACCTTTCGTAATTGAAAAAATGTCTGCTTTCTGCCAATGAAAATTCGCAAGAATACTATTCAGCTGTTTTTCACGAATCAAGCGCTTAATCGATACTTTCTGAGAGAAAGTGGATATTTTTGACTTCAACCCCGCTTAAACCACTTCAAATGTTAAAAAAACAAGAGGATACGAGTTTGTTTTATTATTGTTGCTTGAAGGTTAATACCTGAGCCCGGATTCAACAGGATAGCTCGTCTCATCGTCCCAAATATGGAACTCCTCCCTCTGTAGAACCAGGTAATCACTGCATAACTTTAATCTACTTGGCAGAGGTCTACTCTTTCCATCACTTACACTCACCTTAAAGGAAAAGTTTTTCAACTTTGAGAACTTTGACAACGATACTATTTCTTTTTTGATCTTAGTATTTTAGAAAACTGTTCGAAACTAACTTTAAAAATGCTAACAGTGGCAATCTGCCAGAGAAATGAATGAGTTTTCTACAGTTCCTGCCAGAAATAAATATGTTAAAGAATTATTATAAAAAATGTTAAGAATACTACCAATGGATTTGTTCAAATTGTTCAATGTCCATCCAAAATTCATTTTGAAATTGCTAAACGATCTATTTTAGAAAAAAAAACATTTTTGTATGCTTTACCAACACTTTTTTTACGTAGTTTTTAATCAAAGTAGCAATCAGTAAAATGAAATTACACAATAGAAAATTTCAATTACAAATTTGGAGGTTTCTTGTCATAACTTTAAAATTTAGTTTTTCTTTATCATTTTTTTAAAATACGATTCATTTTACAATAATCTTCATAAAACTTTTTTTTAGTAACAATGGTAGAAATATTAGAAAAATCCCTGTCATTTTCTTGCTTGCTTGGTGTTGTGGTAAAAAATCTTTCACAAGGATATCCAAATCGTAAAGATATCCATTGCCTATAGGATAATTAAAATACCTTCATTATCTAAAAATTGGTTTAAAGAATACCTATATAAATCGTAGATCCTATAAAGGACAAAAACAAACCCCATGAACTAATCAATAAAAGTATATTACCAAACCGTAGTGAAACTTTCTTAGGTTTGAATGTCTGTCCTTTCTATCTCCTCCAACCATTTTCATCTAGGCATTAAACATTTTAGATACATTTTAGATCAATTAATACATATTTATTCTATTCTACACCGTGTAAGTGAAAATATGATAAGTTCAGTGAAAACCAACGGACCTGCAGAACGTTTTTCTGTATTTTCTTTTTAGCTACGGTATCAAACCAATATATAATGTAATCACAAAGGAAAAAATACAACAACCTACTAACTAGGGAATAATTGGTGGATAAGGTTACACTTGTAAGGAAATTGATCTCGAATTTCGAAAGGGGTATGGAACAACATGTTGAACTTTACTTAAATTCTTATTTTTATTCATCATCTCCTTTTGGCTCAAATCCCCGCTAATATTTATAAATATTTGGCTCCAGCATATCTTGGTTACGACACAAAACGATTTAATGAAGAGTTAGAAGTGAAAATAAGGTAATTTGGTATCATCTGTAATTTTTATTAAAATATGTTTAACGTATTCATATAGATTTTTTTCAATTCGTTCAGGTTATCAACATGTCAGAAAACTTAAAAAAAATTTAAGTTAATCTTATATCTTTGCAACCTGATGGTGTTAACCTTTAATATTTCAAACTATCATTATTTAATCTAAAATAATTCATAGTTTGAAATATCTAAGGTCTCCGACATTGAACTGCAAGATAAAGGTATAAGAAAACCAGAGTTTGTGACAAAAACTCAATTCCTTTGACTTATATTTACATAATACCGTTAACACAGAATAAGTAATTTCAGGAGAAAAAGGTTGGGTTTTTGCTGAAAATGTGAAACTTAGCTATTATTGTATTTGAAAAGAAGGTTTTAAACAATTTTTCATATCGTGTCGGTTGCCCATTATCCCGTCAATGTTGGTTTGTAATAAAAAGTAGCTTTGTTAAATAGTAGTGTATGATGTAGAGTAAAATTATGAAATTCAAGAAACCGTGTTCTTAAATATATTTTTTATTTTCAACATGTTTAGTTGCTAACTGAAAGATTTTAACTACCTAAGTTTGGTTTCTCTGGATTCTATGAAGAGTTTGTTGTATTGTGTGCTCCGTCCTCCACACTGCCTCCAAAATCGATCCCCGGTCGAGGCCGTATCGTCATAAAATAACCTAGTTGTGCATTTTATTAAATTTAAATTTAAATTCATAAGACTATTAAAAAACGTTTGTTTCTATAACTAAAAATGAACCTTTTCTTCAGTTTAATTTTTAAAAATGTCATTGACAACAAACTGATTTTGACATTTTCTACCCAATCAATAGAAGTTGATATTACTAGATGTTAAGAATGTGTATAAATAATAATAAATATTGAAAACAATAGGACAAATGATAGATTCAAAGATAGATCAGGACCAGTGGAATGACAAGTCTGAGCGTAAATGTATAGTTGTATTATTAGCTATAGTAGAAACAAGTTCTCTGTTAGTGTGGGATGATTTCTGTGAACGTATTTCATTGTTCTGGAGATAGTTCACAAAAAGAAATCCTTACCCTTATCAATATATTTATAATTCATATTTTGTTTGTCTGTTTGTATGTCTGTCTGTGTCCAATAAATCCCAAAACGTCAATGAACATTTAAAGTTACAGCTAAAATTGTAACTAATCCTGTAAATAAAACATTTTTCGTCATAACTGACACGGTAAGGAGAATTCTATAACATGTATGATGTCGTAAATAAGTTTAATAAATAAGTTAATAATTATTTAACGGAAATGTTTATTATTACGGATTTTGGATCTAAACTGTAATAAAGTACCGCAAATTTATTAGTGGCGTTTAATCATGCAAGCTTGAGCTTGCTTCATTGAATTTTAGATAGGGCAAATTATACATATTTTGTTATCTATTCATAGCCTACATCTACCATACTGACATCTTAATAACTTAAAAGAGTTTTTATGCCGATTCAATGTCGATTCAAAATCTGTTTTGGAATTCCAGATCTATCTATAGATACAAGTTCAATCAACGAATTCCAGACTTTAGGCATGGAGTCTTCGGTTGCAAAGGTATAGGGATTAGAAAATCAGAGTTTATGTCAAAAACTCAAATCCTTCATAGGTTACAGATTCATTGATGTGTACCAGATTCATCTACGAATTCCAGATTCATCCACGGATTCCGGATTTCCAGATTTAAGATGTTTTGATAGATTTCAGATCAATTCGTTGATTTTAGATCTATCTCTGGATTCTAGATTGGTGGTAATTTTTCTCAAGGGCAGGGCATTGCTTTATATCCTGGCATTGCGTGCAGTGTGTGCATTCATTCCTTTACAGGGTAGTACACATTTCCCTTACAGGGCAGTACACAGTTCCTTTACAGGGCAGTGCACATTTCCCTTACAGAGCAGTACACAGTTCCTTTACAGGGTAGTACACAGTTCCTACACAAGGTAGTACACAGTTCCTTTACAGGGTAGTCCACAGTTCTTTTACAAGGCAGTACACATTTCCCTTACAGAGCAGTACACAGTTCCTTAACAGGGTAGTTCACAGTTTTTTTTACAGGGAAGTACACATTTCCCTTACAGGGCAGTACACAGTTCCTTTACAGGGTAGTACACAGTTCCTTTACAGGGAAGTAAACAGTTCCTTTACAGGGTAGTACACAGTTTCTTTACAGGCCAGTACACAGTTCCTTTACAGGGTAGTACACATTTCCTTTCCTGGGTAGTACACATTTCCTTTACAGGGCAGTACAGAATTCCTATACAGGGCAGTACACAGTCCCTTTACATGGCAGTACACAGTTCCTTTACAGGGCAGTACAGATTTCCTTTACAGGGCAGTACACATTTCCTTTACAGGGTAGTACACAGTTCCTTTACAGGGTAGTACACATTTCCTTTACAGGGTAGTACACAGTTCCTTTACAGGGTAGTATACAGTTCCTTTACAGGGTAGTACACTTTTCCTTTACAGGGCAGTACACAGTTCCTTTACAGGGTAGAACACAGTTCCTACACAGGGTAGTGCACAGTTCCTATAACACAGGGTAGTACACAGTTCCTTTACAGGGTAGTACACAGTTCCTACACAGGGTAGTACACAGTTCCTATAACACAGGGTAGAACACATTCCTTTACAGGGCAGAACACAGTTCCTACACAGGGTAGTACACTGTTCCTTTTAAAAGGTTAACACACCAGGCCGTTCTTGTACAGGAATGTAGCACACCGTTTAATGAAAATCATAAAAAATCTCAACTTAAATATATAATTATTATAGAATATAAAGTGTAGTGCAGGTTATTATTGCTATTTTGATTTCAGATTTATAAAGTCTTTGTCATTCTATCATAAGACAAGCTTCTTATAATCTACGTAAAGACTAAATAAAACATATCTCTTTGCAATCCAATGGAGGGAGGGGGTGCAGAGGCGCCATGAGCCCATCAGGTTGCAAAGATATAGGAATTCGGAAACTTGAGTTTGTGGCAAAACCTCAATTTCTTTAAACAATTCTATAAAGGGTTAAAAAATTAGAAATTTGGACATCTTGTGTTTAAAAATTCGAACAACTCAACAACAAAATTTTCTCCATATGTTCCCAGTAGTTGGAAATCATTCTCATTTCTAATTCATTAACAATGCAATATAAGGTGAACATTTATTAGGGGAAATTTTAGAAACAAATATTTGTTAAAATACAAATTGATGTCAAGGACGGAAAGTAAATTGGAGTTTGACTTCATCTCAAATGAGTTTTTGTCACAAACTCAAATTGTCTAATCCCTATATCTTTACAATCTGATGATGTAAACCTTTGATATTTCAAACTTAGATTATTTGGTCTAACAGAATTCATAGTTTGAAATATCAAAGGTCTACGACATTGGGTAGCAAAGATTTAGAGATTAGAAAAGTAGAGTTTGTGACAAAAACTCAGTTCCTTTACTCAACATAATCTTTTCCCATAACACGTGTATTTGGTTTCACGAGAATTCAACAATTTCACCTGTCTAGTCAATTTTATATCATTTACTTTCTTTTCTTTTAATATTTTAAACTTATAAATACAAATAGACAGCAACAACAAATACTTTTGATCAATATCGTACAATCAATAAAAAAGTTCTTTAAATATTTACTTTCCGTTTCCTCTTCTTCCCCCCGTCCCCTCCCTCCCCTTTTTGTTAAGTTCCTTTCCCCTAAAGGAACTGAGTTCTTGCCACAAACTCTGATTTTCTAATCCTTGATGATGGAAACTTCTAATATTTTAAAGTAAGATTATTTGACATAACTTAATTCCTTAGATTGATATATCAGAGTTCTACGCCATCAGGTTGCAAATATCAATTTCCTTGTCCCTTTCACTTTCTTTCTCTCTAATTTTTTATCTACCTTTCCCATTTCTTTTCCCTTACATTTTTCTTCAATCCCTTTACCCTTTTTTATTTTTTATTTTCCTCGCTATTTTCTTTAACTTTTTACTTTCTTTTCTTCTACTTTTTCTACCTTTTCTTTGACATTTATCTAACTCTTTTCATTACTTTTCTTTGACATTTTCCTACTTTTTTTTGACATTTTCCTTTCTTTTATTTGAAATTTTACTCCCTTTCCTTTTTTCTTCTCCCTTTCTTCAACATTTCCCTACCTTTTCTCTTACTTTTTCTCTTCTTTCTTTTCTTTTACGTTTTCCTACCTTTTTTCTGGTTCTTTTTTTCTTACATCTTTTCCTTACTTTTTCTCTTCTTTCTTTTCTTTTACATTTTCCTACCTTATCTCTTACACTTTCAGTTTCCCTCCATTTTTCTTACATTTTTTCTCATTCTAATCCCGTATAATTTTTATTTTCCTTACTTTAATCCTTACCGTTCTTTATTTCAATTAATTCTCTCCTTGCCTTTTTTCTCTTCTCTTCTCTTTCAGCAAAACTTTTTTACGGAAACAATTAACAGATAAAAAGACAGTTTCTTCTTCACTGATCCATATATTTGAATACACAAGTTTATATTTCTATCACAGACATTACACATTGAAGGAATTAAAGAAGGGGTCGGGATAAACAAGATATGTCCAGATATCCTGAATTCGCGGCAATATGCCAGAATAATAAAATATATTTTAATGGTTTTAATATATTTTCATACACAGGGTGTCTGAAATATCTTGCTAAATGTTTTTATCCAATGTTCGCCTTTTTGTTTATGCTGACCCAAAAGCTTTCAAAATAATTGATAGCGCTTGTTAATGAATATGACCGAATGAAGATTGAAAAATATTTAAGATTAAAGGAACTGAATGAACAAGTATCCGAGAAAAATATATTTTTAATTGAACCACCTTCACTTTTTTCCACTTTGGAGAATGATAATTTTATGCCATACATTTGTTTTAAGATTGTAATATGAATAAATGCACGATTTTTGTCATACCTAAAGTTGAATAAAAGTAAGATTGATTTCTTTAAAAACAAAGGAATTGAGTCTTTGCCACAAACTCTGATTTTCTAATCACTATATCTTTGGAACCAAATGTTGTATACCTTAGATATTTCAAACTATGAATTCTGTTAGATCAAGTAATCTGAGTTTGAAATATCAAAGGTTCACAACATCGACTTCTAAAGATATTGTGGTTTAAAAATTTGATTTTGTTCCAAAGACTCAATTCCTTTCCCCTTCCATCAAATTAAATTTGGTTTAGGCTTAAAGAAATATACTAATTCTGAAAGAATTTTTATCTTTTGATTAATTTTCACTATAATTTATTCCATGCAGAATATAATCCTAAGCAGGGGTAGTTTAATATACTAGGAAGAAGAAAAAATGACTAATGTGGGAAGGATCAAGGTTATTACAAGAAATATTCTTCTTTTCTAGCCAATGCATGGTTGCCTTGTTAACTTTTTGTTCATGTTTCACACATTAGTTCTTCACCTTGGCACAGTGAGCTAATTATTCTCCACATATTCATCTTTGGATTAATACATAATGTTCTCAAAAAAGTGCCATATTCAGAAATAGACAAAAAACATTTTATAATAAAGATCAATTTCAGATTGTTGTGATTCTTACTGATAATTCACACTTTTTCTATCTCACTTATGCTGGTTTGGAGCACTCAGAGACATTTTCAGGCCAATCACAAACATTGTCATTCTCATTAAAAACAAGTCCAGTAGGACAAGGTTTATGATGTTTGACAGAACCCTGGCAGACATAGTACATACTACAGTCTTTCTTATCCCTTGCAAACGAAACATGAGCATCTCCTTCCTCACAAATGACCTCGTCAGGATCAACAGTATCCCGAGCCCCACCTCGTGGGGTCTCATAGGGACCCTCATACACCAAGGGAACTAAGTAATCTTTCAGCTCGTTTTTCATGGATTTAATCAAAGGATATTTTCCAGTTCCACAATATCCTCTGAAATCGTCTAAATCTACAGACCAAACCATTATTCCCCCGAATCCTTCCTCCTTTAGCCAGCTGGTTTTTGTCTTCAGTGATCTTTCATCGTCAAACCCAACCCATTGTTGTCCTCTATATGCAAATGGAACCTGTTGTTCGTTATCCCAGACGAGGGTTGTGTTATCTTTATGAAGAAAATCACAAATTTCATAATAAGAAAGAAACCCCGCTTCTCCAGTATATCGTCCCGGATCACCTCCACTGGTTGCCTGTGCTCCAATATCAAACTGTGTTGGATCCTCCAGAGTAAAGGTTCTACCATACACTGGCATACCGATAATCAGCTTCTCACTTGGTGCACCTTGTCTAACCCACTCTTTAGCGGAGAAATCTACAGTTAATCTCTTCTTGATTCCAGTAGCTGAGTTTAGCGGATATAGAGGACTGTTGTGTCCAACCTCCTTCTCCCACTGCCCGTGGAAATCATAAGTCATAACATTAATAAAATCCAAATATTTAGATATCTCAGGGACGTCATACCCCGCCTCAATAGCTTCAAAACTGGCTGGAACTGCAGCAGTGAGAAGAAGTTTTGGTTCCTTAGAACCCTTGGCCTCGCCTTCAATAGCCAATCTCAGTTCTTTTATTAGAGATACAAAGCTTGCTTTATCATCCGGTCCCCTAGGATATTCCCAGTCTATATCAAGGCCATCAAATTTATGCTTCCTTAAAAACTCAATGGAGTCATAGACAAAACCATTCATTCTAAATATATTTTCTGTTAGAGATTGGAATGGTTTTGATCCAAAGGCCCAACCTCCGACTGCCACAAGTATCTTTAAACTTGGATTCTTCTCCCGAAGTTTCAAGATTCTATCATAACCTCCCAGCTCTCCTTCATCATTTTCCTCAGAGCTGGCCAACTTGTTATCCTTGATGGTTGCAAATGCATACACAATGTGGGTACAAAGTGTGGGGTCAACATCCTCGGGGGTAAATTTTCCCATTCCAGGTCGTTTATAACTCCAGTTGGTAAAGTAACAGAAAACCACTGGTTCTCTCACGTTCTCTGGTAGGACTGGAGTGTTTAACAAAGGAAGAGGGTTCTTTGGTCTGGATATCTTGTTGAGAATTTCTTCAACATCAATTCTCTCTGCAGGGGGAGGTTTGGGACGGGCTGAAATCAGATTAGGATTTAATTTTTCCCAGTCAATATCTGAGGGTTCGATATCCCTTGATACTGTATCTCTGGGAATACCAAATAGTTCTTCTCTCATAGCACCAATCAAAGGATATTTCACTCCGCTTCCACAAATTGTTCCGTTGAAATCATCCATGTCAACGGTCCACACCATAGCGCCTGCATAACCATTGTCCTTTACCCAGTCCATCTTATTTCTGATTGCTCTTTCATCATCAAACCCAACCCACTGATCTCCTTGTACCAGGTATGGAACCTTCATTTCATCGTCCCAGATATAATTTGCTCCATTATGCAACATCTCACAGATTTCATAATAAGATAAGAATCCTGCTTCTCTGGTATATTCTCCAGCTGTTCCTCCCCCCTTAGTTGCTGAGTTTACAGCATAAACTCCAGGATCTGTTAAAGAGAAAGATCTCCCGTAGGTTGGCATACCTATGACTAGCTTCTCCTTAGGTGTTCCCAACCTTGTCCACATCTTTGCTGCAAACTCTACTGAAAGCTGCTTCCTCCATTCAGAATCCGAGGATGGTGCATAAAGTGGAGCATTGTGTCCTGCTTGACTTTCCCACTTACCATGGAAATCATAAGCCATGAGATTTACAAAATCCAAAGCTTCAGAAACTGCTGGAACATCATATCCTCCACGAACATTATCAGGTCCAACAGGAACAGCTGCTGACAGAAGAAGTCGTTCTTTACCACTCTCTTCAGCCTCGTATGTAAAAGCTTCAGACAGTTCTTTGAGGAGGGCAGAGAAGTTGTCCTTGTCAGAGCTCTTTGGATACTCCCAATCCATATCCAATCCATCAAAATTATGCTCTCTTAAGAACTTTACAGCACTGAACACAAATATTTGCCTGGTAAACCTTGTTTTTGCAACTTCTTTAAACTTTGCTGTGCCAAACGACCAACCTCCAATAGCGAGCAGAACCTTTAGATCGGGATTCTTGGTCTTCAAATTTATAACTCGGTCATACAATCCAACCTTTCCACCTCCATTTTCATCATTTTCCTCAAATGAAGCAAGTTTGCCGTTCTTTAACCATCCGAAGGCAAAGATTAGATGAGTACAAAGGAAAGGATCAATATCTTCGGGGAAAAATTGTCCTATTTTGGGTCGGTACTGAGACCAGTTTGTGTAGTAACAAACAAGTTTGTATTTGGAGTCCTTCCTGTTATCGGAGCTACTGATGACATTTGTTCTAGTGCTAGAACTGGATCTGAACCTATCTGGACTCCTGTCTGTGTTGATGCCACCACCTCTGCTCGGTGTAAACCTAGGACTTTCGATGTCCTCGTCCTGAAATCCACCTCTAATTTGAGACAAGGAACCCCTGATATCCTCTTCTTCCTCACTTTCAGCCTCAACAAGAAATACATCATTCTCAGCCGGCCTTCTACGTATACTTGGCCTTTGGATTCTTGATCTTTCTCTCGTTCTGTCAAGCTGCCTTGATTCCTTTTGGGAATTTGTATCCTCTATATCTTGCCCTTGGGAATCCTTGGTTTCTTTACTGTTTACATTTAACTCTCCCTGATCTGGTCTTGCCCTGAGCCTAGGTCTGGATATCCTGGACCGTGATACTTGTGATATAACAGTTCCAACCAGGAGGGCCACCACCACGAAGCGTAGCAACATGGTGGCCGTTCTTATTTCAGCTTTAATTTAGTTTAAGTTACTTTCACTGATTGGTGCGTGCGACTGACTAGCGCACTGTGACTGGTACGGTTTTGTGCGCGCTACTAACCACCCTCCCTCCACCACTTTCCAGGCGCTTACTGATCCTGACCTTTGTATCTAGATCCAGCGCCCAGCACCCTAAACATACAACTAGATAAAGGCCTCAGATATAGAAAGTTTCTTGTATGTATGTATCAACCTTGGCATTGAGATGAGACGAATTGAAATGAGAGGAAAAACTGGCCTGAATCAACCCTATGTATGTAAATTGAAATGATATCAACAGTTTCTGTTGTGTTGATCGAATTCAATATACATTATACATATACTAGATTGAAACAAGGATGAATTGATTTTGCAATACATATGGTAGATAAAATACATGAATATTGTCAGGATCCGTGAACAGGTAATACTTATTAAAGCATAGATATTAGATGTATCTTAACGATAGTTTAAACTTTGAGAAGGAATTTTAGTAAGATATGTAACTTTGTTACAAAACATGAAAGTAAAGTGTTGAGTAAGTTAGGTTTAAAAAAGTAAAGTGTTTAAAAAAGTAAAGTGTTGAGTAAGTTAGGTTTAAAAAAGTAAAGTGTTGAGTAAGTTAGGTTTAAAAAAGTAAAGTGTCGAGTAAGTTAGGTTTAAAAAAGTAAAGTGTTGAGTAAGTTAGGTTTAAAAAAGTAAAGTGTTGAGTAAGTTAGGTTTAAAAAAACTTTAAAAAGTATTGTACTCAATCTTTTACATGTTGAGTAGGGTAAGGAACCTATATCTTGATTAGAAAAACTGTGTTTTGAGTACTGGTATGTGGAACCTTAAAGTTAATTAGGATATATGGAACCGATTTGTTGCACCTGTATGATGAGTAGGGTTAATAGAACCTGTATGTTTTGTAGGCTACGCGGAATCTGTATGTTTATTAGGGTATATGGAATATGTATGTTGAATAAGGTATATGGAACCTGTATGTTGAGTAGGGTATATGGAACCTGTCTGTTGAATAAGTAGGGTATATGGAACCTGTATGTTGAGTAGGGTATATGGAACCTGTCTGTTGTGTAGGGTACGAGGTTATCTCAATAAGTTTTGCGAAAAAAAACCTTTTAAGTATCTCAGGTGTCCATGAGATACTATGATAATAGTGTAATCAGTTTTAAGAATGAACACTGCGTTGATCAAAGGTTCAGTTTGTCATTTAACATCTGCATATAATGAAATACAAGGCAGTGACTACACAATAATATGATTAAACACGTATTCAATAAAGTAAATATATTTCTTTACTTTACTTTGAACTTTAAAGTGTATTCCTGTATGAAGTACATAGAGGATATAATTTAGAGATTGTCAATATAATACAACTACATAAAGGTTAAATACGGTCCTAACTGTATTGTTCTAATATTATAAATGTAAATGTATTAGACCGTAATAACCAAAGAAAATGGCTGGCGAAGAATCGACTCTGTCTTCATTTTTTTAAATAACCCTGTATGTGAAAATATTGCGATACTTGACCTTCCTAAGCTGTTTTAAAGCAGTAATAATTATATATAGATATAATAAAGTTAAATGCAAAATATATTTGATGAACTCCACCTTCCCCTAGGCTAGTTAATCTTTTAACTGCTTAATAATTATCATACATACATTATACATAAAGAATATAAGTTTTTGTAAAAATTAAAAAAAAGCAAAGTCCACAAAATCTAATTTTCTAATACCTAAATCTTTGCAACCATAGATGTTTCAAACTATCAATTCTGAGACTGAATTTAAAGAATTTGAGCCGCGGCTTGAATTCGAAACGCAGCTCAAAATATGTTTGGTTTCACTTAAAATTGGATTCAATGTTTCAAGATTTAAGCCGTCCCTCAGTTGAAACCTGTTTTTGGCGGATTTGAGACGTGCCACAAATTCATTAAATTCAGACTCTGATAGATCAAATAATCAAAGTTTACAATATCAAAAGTTTACACTATCAGGTTGCAAAGAAATAGGGCTTCTAAAATATAAGATTGTGGTCAAGACTCAATTCCTTTCATGCTAAGTTAAAATCTGACATGTTTTCAATTCTAACTTCTAAAGAAAATGCGTTCTTGCCAAAAAATGCTTGATTTCCGCGAAAAATGTGAAGAAAAATTGCTCAAATTGCGAGGGAAAATGGACGTCAATTCTGAGCAAAAACTACACACAGAAAATTATAAATATATAATATAATAAAACTACTACTGCTGGATGGTAACTAAATAAGGAGAGATTTCCACGTAGTAATTTTGTTGCAGCTGCAACTCTAGATTTGTGCGGATTTCTATATGCGTGGATTCTGCGCAAAAGTTTGCGGAATCTCATCCTCTTTCTCCATTTTCTCATCTTCATTCTCCATTTACTTAATCCTCATTCTTCTTTTATCACATCCTCATTCTCCCTTTATCTCATCTTCATTCTTCCTTTATCTCATCCTCATTTTCCCTTTCTTTATCTCATCCTCATTTTCCCTTGTATTTCATCCTCATTCTTCCTTTATCTCATCCTCTTTCTCCCTTTATCTCATCTTCATTCTCCCTTTACTTAATCCTCATTCTTCTTTTATCTCATCCTCATTCTCCCTTTATCTCATCTTCATTCTTCCTTTATCTCATCTTCATTCTCCCTTTATCTCATCCTCATTAACCCTTTATCTCATCCCCATTTTTCTTTTATCTTATCCTCATTCTCCCTTTATTTCATCCTCATTCTTCCTTTTTCTCATCCTAATTTTCCCTTTATCTTATCCTTTTTCTTCCTTTATCTCTTTATCTAATCCTCATTCTTCCTTAATCTCATCCTCATCTCTTCTTCATTATGTTTTCGTCCTAACTTCATTCTATCCTTAATAGATCCATATTCAATCACTATATTATCCCGTTTCCATCTTCATACAAGTATACCCCCCCCCCCGGCCCCATCCATCAGGTTTTTTAAATATCATAATTAGTAATAACTATTATTACTATTGTTGCTCTGTATTCACATTCAACCAAAATTACTAACAAAATTTTGTCTTGTTTATCCAGTTAATAAAAAATTGGACTGAAATTTAGTTTGGTTAACGTTTAAAATTATTTTTAACTAATTGAACAATTTACAAATAGCAAATACCCCTTAAAATTGACTTTTCAAAAGTGCCTTTATAAACAATAGATTTCATGTATGTATTGTTTACAATATTGCCCTCAATTGACAATACTTAATTGGATAAAAAATCACCAAACAGTGCGGCTTGCACCCCTCTTTTTTCCCTCAAATATTTCATTATACGCATTCGGAGCATAGCAAAATGTTCTAGTAAGTCTATTTTTACGTTTTGTTAAGATGATTAACTAGAATTTCACTGTTCTGTTTTAGAATATTATTCGCAGACTTTTAAGTTTTCGCATCCTTTTTTCTATTATTAATTTTAGCTTTAAAGTGAGAGTTTGCGAAAAACTATATTCGAATGCGTCGAAAAAAAATCGACGATTATATGTTGTAATATCTGAATGAATTGTTTGGAATTAAATTGATTCGATTCGAATATTGCAACTTTCTGAATTTGTATGGACTTCAGTATGAGTCGTTTTTAACGCAACAGATAGAATCACCCTCGAATATTTTTCGACGTAAGCTTATACCCCCTTTCATTTTTCGCGAACACTCCCTTTAAATTGTTGCTTTTTATGCCACAATGTATTCTTCGTACATCGTAAAAACTAAATATTTTTTTGCAGATTTGCATATTTTTGTTGACGTTTTTTTTTTTAATTTTGACCGGTCACTACGGGGTCAATTCGGTCATCCGGAGTTACCACATAAAAAAATTGGATCTGATTGCTTCAGTCGTTTTGTCGTTTATTTGATTAAAACAAAAGGCAATAGACAAGCCAAATATAAATATAGATAAAAATGTGACATATTTGGCGGTTTGACTTTTTAAGTCTAAACCTGAAACTAAGCCTAACTCAGTAATGAAATTAAAAACTGTCCTAAATCTGATCCAGACCCTGAAACAGAATATAAACTATAGTTTAATAACGACATAAAATTAAACTTTCTCAAGAGAATTTAATGTTAAATACTAATGCCTAAAGTTAATCATTTCTAAATTTTGTCATTGGTATCTACTATCTAGCACAATTTTCTTATCTCTATCTTTTTAGAAGCATTAATACATTAATTGACAACAGATATATATACAAGTTTTGGTTAAATGAATTGTAAAAAATTCAAAAATGAATTTTTCAGCTTGTTTATCAAATTCTTTTTTTGTTGCATTTTTAGGAAACACTTCCTTTGTTTCTACAACAGGTATCTACATTCTAGAATTCTAAACACTTCCTTTGTTTCTACAACAGGTATCTACATTCTAGAATTCTAAACACATCTACATTCTAGAATTCTAAACCGGAAATATGTATGTTGTATAGAGTGTAGTGTGGGGGAATTAATTCTTAATTTCAGATTACCGGAAGTATAAGACAATGGCGGATACAGGGAATTCCAAGGTAGTATCTATCAGGGAATAAGGGAGACTTATGCAACATCCAAGCTTTAAAAGTAAAATATACGTCGTGGGAACAATATCTGAATAACCTCTTGAAATATCTATCCTACAATGTTTATTGTTATACAAGAACGCACAAGTTTAATATTCAATAGGATCAATACTCTATAGATATACATCTCCCTCATTTTATCTCCCTATACTATAGATACATCTCCCATCTATTATCTCTCTATACTATAGATACATCTCCCATCTATTATCTCCCTATACTCTAGATTCATCTCCCTCCTTTTATCTCTCTATACATTAGATACATCTCCCTCCTTTTATCTCCCTATACTATAGATACATCTCCCATCTATTATCTCTCTATACTCTATACACATCTCCCTCCTTTTATCTCTCTATACTCTATATACATCTACCTCCTATTATCTCTATATACTCTATATACATCTCCCTCTTTTTATCTCTATATACTCTATATACAATACATCTTCCTCCTATTATCTCTATATACTCTATATACATCTCCCTCCTTTTATCTCTATATACTCAATATACATTACATCTCCCTCCTATTATCTCTCTATACTCTATATACATATCCCTCCTATTATCTCAATATACTCTATCTACAATACATCTCCCTCCTATTATCTCTCTATCCACATCTGCATATCCCTCCTATTATCTCCCTATAGTCTAGATACATCTCCCTCCTATTATCTCTCTATCTACATCTGCATATCCCTCCTATTATCTCCCTATACTCTAAATACATCTCCCTCCTATTATCTCTCTATCCACATCTGCATATCCCTCCTATTATCTCCCTATAGTCTAGATACATCTCCCTCCTATTATCTCCCTATACTCTAAATACATCTCCCTCCTATTATCTCTCTATCCACATCTGCATATCTCTCCTATTATCTCTCTATACATTAGATACATCTCCCACCTTTTATCTCTCTATACCCTAGATACATCTCCTTCCTGTTATCTCTCTATCCACATCTGCATATCCATCCTAGTATCTCTTATACTCTATATACATCTCCCTCCTACTATCTCTATATACTCTATAGACATTTCCCTCCTGTAATCTCTCTATCCACATCTGCATATCCCTCCTAGTATCTCCCTATACTGTAGATACATCTCTCCTACTATCTCTATATACTCTATACATCTCCCTCCTATTATCTCTCTATCCACATCTGCATATTTCTCCTATTATCTCCCTATAGTCTAGATACATCTCCCTTCTACTATCTCTATATACTCTATATACATCTACCTCCTATTATCTGTCTATCCATCTTCCTCCAGTTATTTCTTTTTACTCTGTATAAATTTCCATTCTATTATATCTCATCTATATATAAAGGAATAGAGTTTTTGGCACAAATTAAAATTTTTTTAGCCCTTTGTCTTTGCACCCTGATGGTATAAACCCTTGATATTTGATCTGAATTTTGAAATATCAAACGTCTACGATATCTTGTTACAAAGATATAGGGATAAAAAAAATTTGAGGCAAAAACTAAATTCTGTTTGCTTGTTTGCCTGTTTGGTATCCAATAAACGTCATAACGGCTGAACTGATCGGGCATAATTTTTGTTGAGGCAATTCACAAGACCCCATGGGGAAGGTTTACGGATGGTTAAAAGTGGAAAAGTTTACCCGGAAATGTGGATTTTGAAATTTTATAAATCTATCAATATTTACAGTTTTAAATCCGCATTTTGAGTTTTTCAATTCTGAAAGCTATCTCACTCCAACTAGACAAAATGAGAAGGTCAGATTTATGCCACATTACCGGTACGGTTTTGTGACATTGTAGCTTGTTTAGTTTTTATTTTACGCACAAGCTATGGATAGCAAATTCATCCGTTAACATATCTCAAATTTCAGGAAATACCATCTGGGGAATTTTGAGTCAATTCATTTTTAAGATATTACAAAAATTAAGTGCATTTTCTGGTCTAAAAACAAATGCATCTTTAACTTGAAGACTTGATTAAGCTGATTCTGGTTTTTTTATTGCTATATTTTTTGAACCTTTAATGGCACTCATGGAAGGAACTGAATTTTTGCTGCAAACCCAAATTTGCTTATTCGTTTATATTTGCAAACTGATGTTTTAAGCCTTTGATATTTCAAATATGAATTATCTGATCTTACAAAATTCATAGTTTGAAATATCTAAGGTCCATGACATTTAGATGCAAAGATATAGGAATTAGAAAAGCAGAGTTTGTGACAAAGACTCAATTCCTTTTGTGAATTTTCTTTAACAGTCGTAAGACATGTTTTAGCAAAAAAATCAAAGTCATAAGTGAAAAGTATGACTGTTCCTANTATCTATATACATCTCCCTCCTAATATATCTATATACATCTCCCTCCTAATATATCTATATACATCTCCCTCCTAATATATCTATATACATCTCCCTCCTAATATATCTATATACATCTCCCTCCTAATATATCTATATACATCTCCCTCCTAATATATCTATATACATCTCCCTCCTAATATATCTATATACATCTCCCTCCTAATATATCTATTTACATCTCCCTTCTAATATATCTATAAACAATACGCATTTGCTGAAGTTATGTTTTTCATAGGTTTCCGGGGAGACCACCCTTTAATACATGTGTGTCTGTGTGTGCTCTAGTGTCTGCACAGAACCAACAGGTAAAATCTACCATATCTACAAGTAATCGGGCTTCGGGGGATATTATTCTACTTTAAATTCTTTCTAATTTGGGAGTGGCAAAAAAAATAAAGGAAATTTTAAATCTTAATTTTAAGGTTTATTCAAATGTTTCATGAGCCTAAAGTCCAAGAAAAGGCAGTAAACGACAGGTATGGAAGAAGTATATGTATATACACTATACAGGCACAAACACTTGTAACTACCTGCGTTCATGTCTCCTCTACCGACATTGAATCAGTCTTGAAGAATCTGAAGTTTTGACCAAATCCTTTGCTAAAAGTTATATATTTGAAACCCAAGCCAAACACATCATGTAAACCAAGAATAATTACAATCTACAAAATCTCAAATAACGATGCTTAATGATCTAGCTTTTACTCTACCGGAGCAGTGTAATAAGCTCTACCTAGATCTGAATTATGTGATCTATAGAGTTTTAAATCCTTAAACCACAATATGCAACAAAGGGTTGTGATTCAGCAGACATGCATTGTGTAAACTATTTTTTGTATGAAAAATCTCCAAATAGGAATCTGATATGGCGGTCTGAAATACAAGTCTACAGAAGTCCAAGAAGTGTCAGTTCCACAAAACAACTCGGTGTATGCAGTGCAAACCCTAAAGATGGCGTTTATATCTTGTTTTTCTTGTCTGAAGAAACAATCTGAGGAGATCACTGAGCTGGATTATCGTCACAGATCTTTAGACGATGTTCCAAATGATATTTTCAACTTTGAAAGAACTTTAGAAATTCTTCACCTAGACAGCAATAATATCAAGGATCTTCCACGACCGCTTTTTCATTGCCACGAACTGCGGTACCTAGGCCTCTCTGACAACGATATTTGTAGCTTGCCAACTGCTATATCTAGTCTTAGCCAGCTAGTGAGCCTAAATGTTTCTAGGAACGTGCTAACTGATATACCAGAGACGATTAAAATGTGTAAACTGCTTGCAGTTCTTGAGGCCAGTGTAAACCCTTTACAAAAAATTCCCAAGGGATGTACTCAACTGACAAGTTTATCCGAGTTGTACCTGAATGACGTTTTTCTAGAATATTTACCGGCAAATTTTGGGAGATTGTCTAAACTTACAATTTTGGAGCTTAGAGATAACAGTCTTAACACATTGCCTAAGTCTATGACTAGACTAGGGAATTTAAAGAGAATTGACCTAGGACAAAATCAATTTGAAGAGGTAGGTCTTATAAACTTTGTTCTTTAAATTTCTATATTTGTTTTTCTTAGATAATTTTTCTAATTTTCCAACTTATCCAGGTACCAGAAGTGATAGAAAGTATGACACTCTTGGAGGAATTATGGATGGACGGAAACCGTCTCACTGTATTACCAACCTTTATTGGAGTTCTTAATAAACTCAAGCACCTGGATCTAAGTATTAATCAGCTTAAATCTATTACTCCAGAGCTTGGGAACTGTATTCAACTTGAAGACCTGACCCTGTCTACTAATGATCTAAGAACGTTACCGGAGAGTTTAGGAAATCTTGAAAACTTGATAACTCTCAAGATTGAAGATAATCAACTAGAAATGCTCCCAGAACATCTGGGGAATATGATGTCCTTGGAGGAGTTATTTTGTGGTGAAAACTTCCTAACCTCGTTACCACTTTCAATAGGATGGTTGAGAAATTTGCACACTCTCAACGCAGATGAAAATGATCTTAAGCAGTTACCTCCGGAGATTGGATCATGCAGAAATATGAAAATTTTGTCTGTACATGGAAATAAACTACAGGGGTAAGTCTAATTCAAATCATTAAAATTGATAAATAACTTATTTAAAAAATGTTTACTAATTCATAATTGCAATTGCATTGTACATAAGACTCTCGTTTGAAATTATAAGATAGCTAATATACAAAAAATAAACAAGTTTAATTATAATTAATGTGGATAAAAATACGGATAACTCCGTCATAATTAAGCGGTCAAAGTTTAATATGTACCGTTGTAAATCGGGCATATCACTAGATTACCTTTTGCGTATTCATAGTGACCTTTACTGATTTTTCTACCTAGAATAATTAAATATTGAATACTTGTAAAAACTCTTCTTCAGCGGACTATCCTTTCTGGTGAAATTTTACAAACGAATTTATGCTCTTACTCAGAAACTATACACCGTAAAAATGAAATCTAAAAATTGTTCTATAAACTCTATAAACTCTTGGTTTAATTATGTTCTAGAAGGTCTCTCCCTTTAAATGAAAACTCTTAGCCAGATGTAAATGAACATCTTTACATATATATAATGTTTATAATATACAAATAAAATATATTTAACATAAACTTAAGTTTAGTGAGACTACTAATGGTCCAATTATAATGATGTGGTTTGTATAGAAGGAAGATACATCTGGTGCATTATTCATTCAAACTGTTTAAATGTCAGTTTTGTTAAAAAATATTATAATCTGCTATTCATGCATTGCAGACAGGAACTTTTAAATTGAAGAATAAAGTTAATACAAATAAAACGAGGAATTTGATTTACCGACATCCAGGGGCGTACGAGGGCTTTTGTTTAGGAGGGGCATAATGTGTCCCCCCCCTCGTACGCCCCTGCCGACATCCAATAGTAGAAGTCAAGTAAAATATAAACATTTTGGCGCGAAAAGTTATCAGGATTTTGCCAAAAGATATAAATAAGCGCTTTGCAACTTTAAATCTTTATAGTAAGGCCTAAAGACGTATTTGTGTGTGGTGATGAAACAAAGAGGAAAGGCCTGGCAACAATCTAAAGTTTTATTTTCATTTCTCTATAGTTAATGTATACGAGGCGAATTTCATCAAGAAGGAAACAGTATGAGAGAGCCAAAAGGCAATCAGTCTTTGCTACAAACTCTGAGTTTTTGTGATCCGAATATCTTTGCGAAACATTTCCCAGACCTTAGAAGTTTAAAACCATGAATTCTGTTAGATCAAATAATCAAATTGTGAAATATCAAAGCGTTGCGCCATCAGGTTGCAAAGGTATAGGGATTAGTTAAGTCTTTCGTATCCTTAATTCACGAGTTTGATGATCTTGACTTTTTAAGTGCACCCTGCGAGATTGTTGGCTAAAAAGACTTAATTTTTATAGAATAATAATGTGAACCGAAAAATTGACGGGTTTAGAGTTTGGATCAAGCATTTTTTGTAATCTCTTTTATTTAGGATACCGCGAGAGCTTGGACAAATAACTCAAATATCAGTTCTGAACCTGGCAGGAAACTGTATTCCTCATCTTCCTCTCTCCTTTGTTAAGTTGAAAAGTATCACTGCAATATGGTTGTCTGAGAACCAAACCAAACCACTGGTTCATCTTAACCCTGATACTGATCCCTATACTGGAGAAAAAGTTCTTACTAACTTTCTTCTTCCCCAACAGGTTGGCATTTAAAAACAAATTTTCATTTTCGTGTTATGCTCAATGGGATAGCCATGCAACCTAAATTCAAGTGACCTTTTATCTAAAAATTTAAGTTTTTTTTTGGAAAGAAGTAAATCATTTTCTTAGTTCATCAGTCCTGTAGAAAGAAAAAAAAATCTGAAAATTAAGATATTTCCATTCATGATAAAATATTAAAAGGATTTTTTCTATGCGTTCTATGAGTTGAAAAGTTCTTTAAAGGGAGTGACCGGCTATGTAAGGTAGTTGAACTGAGTATGCAGTGTTGTGGAAAACTTCTTTCGGATTCATTTGAGACATATTAACTTTTTAAAGATCTGTAAATCCTGAGTTTGAGCCCAAATTCGACGTTCAAAACTCCTACTTTGGGGGTGGATACGTTTTCAGAATTACTTTTTTTTAAATTATTAAATAGCGACAACGAAAAATAAAGTAAAAATTATACAGTAATCTAATTAGATGGTTATGAACATAGATCTCAAAAGAAATTTGTCAATAAATCAATGCTAAAATCAATTATTTCGTTTTCATTATTATATTGAATTTCTTTTTTTCTTTGAATTTCTTCGCAGATTTTTTCAAATTCTTCAAATGTCGTCTTTTCAATAATAATTCTAGCAAATCTGCGAAGATCTTTGTAAATAATGAAGAACCAGAATAATGAGAAAATAGAAACTAATAATTGAACAAGATTACTTATTTTCGATGATAAGATTAATTTTTATTTATTTTTTGTTCCTATACATGACGTCTGTAGGTTATTGTAGAACTTTTTTTACATTTTATGTCGTCGGTATTTAATAATTTAAAAAAACTAATTCTGAAAACGTATCCACCCCCAAAGTAGGAGTTTTGAACGTCGAATTTGCGCTCAAACTCAGAATTTACAGATCTTTAAAAAGTTTAATATGTCTCAAATGAATCCGAAAGAAGTTTTCCACAACACTGCATACTCAGTTCAACTACCTTACATAGCCGGTCACTCCCTTTAAGATAAAAGTTCATTATGCCTTGAAAAAAACCGTTTAGGAATTACATAGATTTCAATTCATTGAATTGTTTGGTTTAGATTGAAGGGGAACGGGAGGGAGATACAATATCAGAGTCAGGAAGTTTTCATGCAGCAATATGGGAGGAGGAGAGAACTAAAAGATCTCTAGTAAAGTGGGCGGGAGAGGAGCAAGATCTAGATAAAACTGGAAACCTCAGACGAGCTCCAACTCCGTTCCCGAAGGAAATGAGAGCAATGGCAAAGAAAGTTGAAAACCTGCGAGAGAAAAGAAGAATGACCGAGGGCCCTGGCCAGATTTCTCCCAAAAAAAGGGTAATAACAAACTGGCATAGACACCAAAGATTTAAAAATAACCTTTTATACAATCATTGTTTCAGGATAACGTTTTTAAACCAAAAACTGGCGGACGAAGGAAGCAGAAGCGTGAAGGTCCCGATACTCCGGATTTAATCAATACAAACATGAAAGATATGAAACCTGGAAACCTGACAAAATCACCTATTCTATCAGATGTATCAGGGAAAGGTGGAAGTATTGAAAGTGGGGATCTTGACGGGTTGAAGGTATCGGACAATGTTTCTCGTGACTCAGGAGTAGTAACCTCCAGTCACGCTGATAGTGTGGAAACCCAGGATCATAGTTCTACAATTCTCCCAAAATCAGAGCTATCGGTCACTACGAAAACTAATATTCTTAATCAAGGTTTAAACTTCAAACAGGACCAACAAATACATTACGAAACATTTGGAAACCCACCCGATTCCTTCAATAATGGACCTACTCCAGTTCGAGCTGAGATTATCACTAATGAGCTGGATGATGATCCTCCTCCTTATCATATAGCAGCTGCTAGGTCTAGGCATGCAGGGGACTTTTTATACATACAGAGAAACTATCCTCCTCCTAGCTCAGAAGAAGATCATTTTTACGAAAACCAGGTTATAAAACAAACAAAAAATTATAGTTAATCTTTTTTTGATTCATAAAATAATTTTTCTTTTAACAATATAAAACGTTTTGTGGTCTACCAACTAAATGTAATATAAATAATTTCGTGCATGTTTTAGAACGGGATGAAGAGTAAGAAACAAGAACGAGATTCTGCATCTTTGGCAAGACAGTATAGCTTTCAAAGTGATTCCACCTTTGAGAGTATATCCGAGTCTGAGACCTCTACGGCTCCGTCTAGTTTACAAACTATAGTTAGGGCTCCGTATGCCAACCCTACACAACCGTATACTGGAATATTAGAATACAATTCTTCTCCTGAGAGTAGTTCCTCTGCTCATATGAACGATAATGATCTAGAGAGAGGGAAACCAGGAAAAATCCCGGACCTTGTATCTAGTCCAGGAACAACAGAAACCGAGGGAGAATTTACCTTTGCAAACAATCTCAGAAAAGTATCGGAACAGATTCTGACCGCAGGAAGAAAAAGGACTAGTATGTCTGGAAGTAGACCTGGATCTATCGCAGTTTCATCAGGATCTCCGAGAGACGTGCAGAGTAGAGTTCTTGGACCTAGCAGCATAGGACAATCCTCGTCTAGTAGTTCAGATAGTCGACCTGGTAGTCAGCTCAGTCTTGCTCCTCCTCCTCCTCCGCCACTTCCTTCTTCTCTATCGGGATCTAGACCTGAGAGCAGGGTCGGACAACCAGTATCCAGAATCCCAGTACTTTCTTCTCCTTTACCTGGAAAAGAGTCTAGACCTGGATTTTATCCAGGACCACCTAATACAGTTGGTTTACCTCCTGTATCCAGTAAACAACAGCATCAGTTAACAATTGACTTATCTGTTATGAATCTCAACTACGCTAAATATGTTAATCCTAGTCCTTGTGCGCCTAAACTAAATCATGTTAGCGCTCAGTCTGAACTATACCCAGACTCGGGTCTTCTTTCAACAATATCACAAGCAGCACTAAGCGACGATGAATCCCCTCCAACAACCCATGTCTCCAATCCGCCGAAGTTTAATACAGCTTCCTTGTCTATACAAAATAAAGTTGTGTTAGAACAACCTAACTATGAGAATATTGACCCACCACTTCACAATGGCCGGATAAGACCAACCCAAAACGTTCTTTCTAAGACAGATAAATCAAGACATGAAAGAGCTCCTGCCACACGAGCTAGTAGAGTGGTATCTCCACTTGAGCCTGGTATGGCCCAAGGACAATTTAGGCCAGCCGCTGTTCAGGCCAATGTGTTTTCTATACCCGAGGATCCAGGGGATTATCTAGCAATGAATGTAAAGAAAGGATCCATGTTTCCATCCAAGGGATTAATACCCCTAGCTTGTTCTTCTCCAGCTGATATACCAACATTCAAGTCAAACAAATCAAATATATCAAAATAATATGTATATTTAATTACAAAAATAAAGTGATTGTTGTTTAAATAATGGTTTCGTGCATTTCATGGAATCAAAATTTGAGGGGACTGATTTGCCTCAAATTTTGATTCGGAAACTCAACTAACATTTCTTTAAATGATATGTTATTACAGGGAATCCCAGATATAGGAATACAGAGCAAGAGTTTTTTATAATGTCGTATTACATATTTAAGATCAAATGCCGCGGAAAATGAGTTTAATATTAATATATCAATTGCATTCATGTTTCAGGGCTATATGCATTTTGCAAGTTAGATAGGAACAATATTATATAATCTAAGTCTTCCCTGCCAAGGGATCAGCTTTCTGTTTTCGGAAGTTTTTCGTTCCTATTTTCAGAATTTTGTGTTCCTATTTTTTTAATTTTTTGAGACAAAAAGAAGAAAATGAACAAATGAAAAGAATTGGAAACGAAAAATGAAAGAAAGAATGAAGAAAGAAGAGAAAATTGGCATAAAATCAATTTTTTGTGTAAAGCATTTTTTTTCTTCAAATTAAAAGAAAATTGAGTGCTTTCTGAAATAAGTTTTTTGGGAAATCCTATTTCTATCCTGTCTTGTGAAATGATAGGGTTTAAATATTTTTTTGTATTTGGAGAAACTTATCCTATTTTAAAGAACTAGCCTTAGAGGCGCTTCGCGCCCATCTTCTAAATTAATTGTGAACATGTTCTCTTTGTGTACATCGTAAAACAAAACAAAATAATTCGCGGATTTTCACAAAAAAATTCGTGGACTTTCAAAATTTTAAAAAATTTAATGAAGATCGAATTTTGATGGAGACAAATATTTGAAATTTCAATCATTCATAAACCTTTCCTGGGGTCCCTAGATGTCCCACAAAAAATTTGGGCCCAATCGGTTCAGCCGTTTTTACGTTTATTGGATACAAACAGACAGACAGACAGACAGACAAGCCAAATTTATATATAGACTAGAAATTCAAGGCGCTTCGCGCCCTTCTTTCTAGGCTTTTAGGGCGCTTCGCGCCCATCTTCTATTTAAATTAGGAACATGTTCGAATTGTTTACATTTCAAAACAAAGATGAAAAAAGTTTTGCGGATTTTTAAAAAAAAATTCGCGGATTTTCAAAAATTAAAATTTTTTACAAAATTAAAAACCTCTTAAACACAAATTTTTAAAATTTCAATCATTCATAAACCTTCCCTGGGGTCCCTAGATGTCCCACAAAAAATTTGGTCCCGATCGGTTCAGCCGTTTTGACGTTTATTGGATACAAACAAACAGACAGACAGACAGACAAGCCAAATTTATATATAGAAGGTTAAGAAGGTTAGCGGCGGCTATCAAATTTGTTTGACCTGAAAACCTCAATGAAGGTAAAAATTTACCGACTAAGACTAAAAAACTGGATTTTTAACATTTTACACATTTTAGTTTAATTTAGATAGATATTTTTCTTTCACTCCGCGAGCGATCGAGAAGTTAAAGGCATGAGAAAAAAAATGATTTTTAATATTTCCTTTAAAACTAGACTAATTGAGGAATAATTTGATGTCATAACTCATATATCATAAAACTCTGTCCAGAATACATATTATTTTGAGATTTGTGTTAAACTATTAATAAATGAATTAGGGAAGATTTTTGTACGCGTGAATAGCCAAGATGGCATCAAAAAGCTAAAGGAAAGGTTGACCATGAACCCAACGAACACAAACACGTTTAAAGGGACTGTAAAGGAAAAATGAAAGAGGGTAAAGGATGAAAGCTGAGGTTCTCAGCTTTCATCCTGTACCTCGTTTCATTTTCCCTTTACAGTCCCTTTAAAAGAAGGATAAAAGCATCTTCTGGGATACCCTGTAGAGGTCGTAGAGGATTATAAACGGATGCAATAAACTTCTCCCAATTTTATCAATTTAAATACGTTTTTCTAAAAACTTCTTCATCCTTATTAAAATAGACTTTGTTATCTATCCAACCACCTTTTTATCCGCTAGATTTTTAACTTTTCACTCATTGTGTTATTTAAACGCTATTTGCATTAAAACTAAAAAAATATAATGTAATAATCATACTGATAAATCATTAAACTCTGATCAGAATAGATTTTATGTAGAGATTTGAAGTAAACTGTAAATAAATGTATAGATTACTGAAACTTTGCATATTGCATAAAGAAGCATGTATGTCTACTACAAGGAAAGTGGCCTCAAAAAGGATATAAATGCCTGTAAAAGTTCAAGAAAAGCTCAGACATGAAAACCTTCAGTCTTCTTAAAACTGAAGTTCGAATTTGAGAAAAACTCTCTTGCAAGCTTGAGTATTAGACATGAGGACAAACAGCTCCTCCTAGACCTGGCCATATTTTATATTTAATTCATATATATATTTTAACTTGTCTCCATATTAATACTTTTTTGCTGTAAGCTAGATAGTTCATTAAAATCAGTAATCTAATTATCTAAAAGAAGGGAAAAGCCCTTTCAATTATTTAGACAGGTCGAAATACAAATTCTCAATCAATTAAGTTCAAAAAGCACCAAATATGTTACTTTAATTTGAAAAAATCCTGAACACATAATATTGTATAACTTAAAATTAGATTATTTCCCAAATTCCATAGACGGTTATCACTTAAAACTTAATTAAGAGTCTGATGCAATTGCTAATATTATTGTGCTTGGGAAAAAAGGAAAATCCTTAAGTTAAATATTTTATACAGTGATAACCAAAAATCAATGGAATATAAAGATGACATTATAGCAATACTCAAGCGTTATGTTAAAAAGCAAATATTTTTATTAGTAAAACACTATTTAAGTGAAATAGGTCCATTTACACGGTACAATTGCTATGTCTAATGTTTAAACTTACATTTATTTTCTTGTCTTATCAATTGACAGTTTGTTCATTTTATGACAATTCTCAAATTCTTTCATCAGACTTTAATCTTATTATCGGGGTTTTATTTAAAACCCAAATCTGAGTTTAGCATGTTTGACCCATAGTTAAGGAGAGTTTTATGTATTATTGAATTAAGTAACTTTCACAGGGTTGAGAAAAGGGGGGAGCAGGGTTGGATATTTGGGGGAGCAGTGGATCAGTGGGAACAAATAATTTAAAGGGGGAGCAATGTTTAGGAAAATGGGGTGCACTGCAGGGTTGGGAACACTTTCTCATAGATATTTTTTTACTTTCAACGCAGGGGCGTACGAGAGCATTTGTGTGTGGGGGGGGGCACATTTTGCTCGCGTCAGCGCGCAAAAAAAAATGTTGTGCTCCCCCTTGGCAACATTGTGCCCCCCCCCTTAAAAACCCATTTAAAAAAAAAACTTAAAACTGTGGTGTAAGCTTTAATGAATGAAAAATATAGATGGAAACGTTTCTAAAAAAATATCTATATTTTCATTGGATTGATACATATTGTATAATAAATTATGATATCAAATATATATTTACACTGAAGGCAGTATTGATTAAAGCTTTTTTGATGAAACTTTCTTTAGTTAAGGGCAAAAGTAAGATTTTAAAGTATTTTTTTCTAAATACGATGTAATATACTTAAATAGAATACATTCGTAATTTCAAGTGACCCTCCATTTATAGAGTGGCATGTCCGATGTACCTTTGAAACCTTCATTTTTCCATCGTTTCTGAAGCAAGAAATGCACGAGTCACTTTTGTAGAGAAACCACAAATAATACTATTCAGTTTTCAAAATGGGAAACATGGATTTTTAATGCAATACTTGATCAGACAAAGCTTTGAAGGGTATTGTTGTGAATCAGAATATATTTTAATTCTTTTCTTAATCTTTTAGTTTGGGTGAGTGCAATGCAATGCAATGTAGAATCTAGATTGCCTGAGGAAGATGTAATATTAAAAGAACCCCCCCCCCC